>NW_021277841.1:0-2093 GCF_002162155.2 Triticum dicoccoides | reverse complement strand
ACCACGGGATCTAGCCCTTGGACTTTGCACGGACGGGCTTTGACCAGTGGACCTCTCCACCCGGTTGTGTTAGGTCGGCCCAGAGGAACACTTTGGAGCAACATCCGGGCCAAACCCACAGCTACATCCACTCCGTGTAGACCCGACGCGTCCGTTTCCCCCCTCCAGGTGCCGGCGGCGGCGGCGTCCGTGAGGGGGGGGCACACCCCGGAGACGCGTGCTGTGCGTTTGCAACCGCCTCAACACTTCTAGATTTGTGAGAGGCCGCCTACGCAAGATTTGACGGTATGCTAGCCCCCGGAGGCCGCCGGCCACAGTCGTAGACGTGCGAAGAGCAATCCGCGTAGAGGGAAGTGTTCAGATACTTCTCCATCACAAAAAATTATGAAAAATTACCATCAGTCCTATAGCACATGTGCCCACGTTGTGTCAAAAAGTCATGATTTTATCGCACTCCAAGTATTTAATAATATTCACGCTGCATCGTTACCGCAGAACGTCTACTACCGTTTCATTGCCGTCCGTGAGGGGGGGCCACAACCCGGAGACACGGGCCGCCTCTTCGGACATGCCACAACACCACCCCGCGTGTATGAGGGCCCGGTACGACGCTCCGGTGGCATTGCTACCCCCCCAGGGCCCCCGTCCCGGCTAACCCTGTAGCGTTTGACCACGGGATCTAGCCCTTTGACTTTGCACGGACGGGCTTTGACCAGTGGACCTCTCCACCCGGTTGTGTTAGGTCGGCCCAGAGGAACACTTTGGAGCAACATCCGGGCCAAACCCACAGCTACATCCACTCCGTGTAGACCCGACACGTCCGTTTCCCCCCTCCAGGTGCCGGCGGCGGCGGCGGCCGTGAGGGGGGGGGCACACCCCGGAGACGCGTGCTGGGCGTTTGCAACCGCCTCAACACTTCTAGATTTGTGAGAGGCCGCCTACGCAAGATTTGACGGTATGCTAGCCCCCGGAGGCCGCCGGCCACAGTCGTAGACATGCGAAGAGCAATCCGCGTAGAGGGAAGTGTTCAGATACTTCTCCATCACAAAAAATTATGAAAAATTACCATCAGTCCTATAGCACATGTGCCCACGTTGTGTAAAAAACTCATGATTTTATCGCGCTCCAAGTATTTAATAATATTCACGCTGCATCGTTACCGTAGAACGTCTACTACCGTTTCATTGCCGTCCGTGAGGGGGGCCACAACCCGGAGACGCGTGCCGCCTCTTCGGACACGCCACAACACCACCCCGCATGTATGAGGGCCCGGTACGACGCTCCGGTGGCATTGCTACCCCACAGGGCCCCCGTCCCGGCTAACCCTGTAGCGTTTGACCACGAGATCTAGCCCTTTGACTTTGCACGGACGGGATTTGACCAGTGGACCTCTCCACCCGGTTGTGTTAGGTCGGCCCAGAGGAACACTTTGGAGAAACATCCGGGCCAAACCCACAGCTACATCCACTCCGTGTAGACCCGACGCGTCCGTTTCCCCCCTCCAGGTGCCGGCGGCGGCGGCGTCCGTGAGGGGGAGGGCACACGCCGGAGACGCGTGCTGGGCGTTTGCAACCGCCTCAACACTTCTAGATTTGTGAGAGGCCGCCTACGCAAGATTTGACGGTATGCTAGCCCCCGGAGGCCGCCGGCCACAGTCGTAGACGTGCGAAGAGCAATCCGCGTAGAGGGAAGTGTTCAGATACTTCTCCATCACAAAAAATTATGAAAAATTACCATCAGTCCTATAGCACATGTGCCCACGTTGTGTAAAAAACTCATGATTTTATCGCGCTCCAAGTATTTAATAATATTCACGCTGCATCGTTACCGCAGAACGTCTACTACCATTTCATTGCCGTCCGTGAGGGGGGGCCACAACCCGGAGACGCGTGCCGCCTCTTCGGACATGCCACAACACCACCCCGCATGTATGAGGGCCCGGTACGACGCTCCGGTGGCATTGCTACCCCCCCAGGGCCCCCGTCCCGGCTAACCCTGTAGCGTTTGACCACGGGATCTAGCCCTTTGACTTTGCACGGACGGGCTTTGACCAGTGGACCTCTCCACCCGGTTGTGTTAGGTCGGCCCAGAGG
>NW_021277840.1:0-1488 GCF_002162155.2 Triticum dicoccoides | reverse complement strand
ACTAATTTTTCGTCGCTGTTTGGATCTGCAGATTCTGGCCACGGTTTGTTGTACAAGTTCCACAAGGGTGCATGGTAAGTCAATCTGTTTGACAATCATATTTGTTTGCATTGACGGATGTGTTCCTGCAATGGTTCAAAACAAAGAAATTAGAGAATTTGACCTTGAAGAACTGAGTGAGATTTATTACTTTTGATGCGTCAGATTGATCGGCACCCTCCTGGTTCGCCGGACCACTCCTCGGAGAAGCCATCAGAGGCGCGGATTCCTTTGCTGCACAATTCAAGAGAAGAAAAGAAGAACCCCTGTGCTTCGCCCAGGATTGTTGTGTGTGTTAAGACTGTAGGTCAACTCGACCGGCCGCCTGCTATGAGCATATTTTGCATTTTGGCGCGCTTTTGTGTATTCTGTGCATCTGTTTCGCGGGTGATTGTGATTATTTCCTTTCGTTCTGTGTTCAGTTTTAGGACGTCGATAACTACCACACGTGTGGTATATTCGACATGCGCCCACACACCATGTGTGGTGTGAGCAGGAGGCAGCCCACACGAGCTGTGTGTGGGCGGACATTAGAATTGCCCACACGTGTGGGCGCGGCTACTTCGTGCCACACGCCAACAAGACACAGTTATTTGGGCACACATGTATTGACACATAACCTAACCCCAGCCTGTGGATTATGCTCAATGCTTCATCATAAGATCTGGGAACACAACTGTCAGGGAAGTGCAAGCTCAAAAGACGGAGTATTACGTTGAATGCAGCATTGCTAATCCGGTAGAAAGACTTGATGTGGAGTAACTTCACGGTGAAGGTAAATCTTGAAAATTTACCCCCTTCATGAGCTGCGCGCTTTCCCTCCTCTAACACCTCAGCAAACAACAATTTATGTCCATCAGCACGATCTTCAGCATCGTACAAATCCTTCAATAGGTCAGGAATCCTATCATCTTCATGCCCATCCTCTTCCTCCAAAACAGCATTATCTCGCAAAACCTTTTCCATGAAATCAATGCCAGCATCACCACCACCCATCATATGAGGGGCCTCTGTATCAGCTTCAAAATGTTGAGGTTGTCTGTCTAAAGGTTCTCCATGATATATACATCTATCATATGTGTTAGACATCCTATTAAGAAGCAGATGATCTTCCACTCTTCCTTGAGCCATTCCTGGACGGTTGAGGCATTTACAACATGGGCAAAGAATGTGAGCATCGTTGGCAAAATTTGCCCGAACAAATGCCATGAAATCATCAACTCCTTTCATATGTTCTTTCGAAAACTTTCTAACTCCTTGTCTAATCCAGCTTCTATCCATCTGCCAAAGACAACAAATTGTTGCAACTTAGCAAATCAATCTAAGTGCATCAACATTAATTAATGAAAATGGATGGAAGTAATGGAAGCTAAAATTCCAGAAAATAAGGTAGGCACCCAAGTTTATATGCTAACTGCCTAAGCACAACATTCAGCTATTTCCAATTCC
>NW_021277839.1:0-962 GCF_002162155.2 Triticum dicoccoides | reverse complement strand
TCCGCCCAAACCCGAGCTCCGGCAGCCGCCGCGGCCTCCACTCCGGCGAGCTCCGGCCACCCCGCGCCTCCCGCATGCCTCCTTTGGATGCGCGCAAGCAAGGGCAACCCTCTGGTGCCCTTGGCTTGGCCCAAAACCGCTCGCAGCGCCACTCCGGCGAGCTCCCGCCGCAGTTTTGGTCGTCGCCGGCCGAACTCCGGCGAAGTCGACGTGTCACTTAATTAGCGCTAATGACCCCACTAACCAACCCACCTAGCTCACTGACACCTGGGCCCCACGCTCTAAATAATCTATGTTTTATTTCTGTTTAGATTAGTTAATAAACACACGGGACCCACCAGTCAGAGTTGACCCTGCTGACGTGGCCGTTGACCTGGCCCACCTGTCAGCGAGCTAAACAGCCCTGGGTCACTGACCAGTGGACCCCACTGGTCAGGTTTGACCTGGACCCGCCTAGTTGACCTGCTGACATCAGCATGACCTAGTGCTGACGCAATAAACCATTTTCTGGATTTATTATAATTCAGGAAATTCCAGAAAATTGTATAAACTTCTAAAATTCATAGAAATTCAACCGTAACTCCAAATTAAATAATTTATATATGAAAAATTATCAGAAAAATTCAAGGAATCCATCTGTACCACTTTCATGCATGTTAGAACAACTTATAGCTGCTGTTTAGCACAAATCAATTAAATGGCATTTGAATAATCACATATGGAGTTTGAATTTGAATTTTATATTCAAACCAATTTCATTTAATCTGGTTTTAGTTGCATTAGCTCAAAACACATTCATTTTGCCATGTCATGATCATGCATCATATTGTGCATTGCATTGATTGTGTTCCCTTCTGTGTTGCCGGTATTTGTCCCCTCTCGATAGACGTGATACCGATGATGTGATCGTTGACACTGATGAAGACTCAATGTTATCTTCAGAAGTGCCAGGCAAGCAAAAC
>NW_021277838.1:0-1794 GCF_002162155.2 Triticum dicoccoides | reverse complement strand
GCGGACGGCTCCGGCATGGCGAGGGGGAAAAAGCTTGCAGGGCGTTCGACGGCCGCGGCGGCTACCGAAGCGCCGGCGAGCTCACTCGTTGAGCCGGCCGCCGACGCGCACCACGTGTTCGACGAAATGCCCCCAAGGTGAAAAAATTTCCAAGTATTTTTTTCTTCTTATTTTTTCAATGCATCATCATTTTACATATAGATAGCTTATTTGCATTGTTCAAAAAAATTGTAGTCTCAACGATGATGCATACATGTCCACTATGGGTGTTGGGTCCAACAATTCGCATTGGTCTCAAACCAATGACATCCATTTCGAAGACCATGAGTTTGAGGTGGACGAGGAGGGTGAGGGAATTGTCGAGGCGCCGAGAGGAAGAGCGGGCAATTACTCCACCACCGATGACAAGTTACTATGCAACACTTATTTGCATGTCTCCAAGGATCCATCCATTGGAGGTGATCAAAGTAGAGACGCGTATTGGGGGCGAATGACAGAACACTATAATGCTCACAATAAGAGTGGAATTTACCGCTCCGAGAGATCACTTCGGTCCCGATGGTCGACAATCAACTCGGATTGTCAAAAGTGGGCGGCCGCGCAAAAGTCGGTGGACAAGATTAACCCAAGTGGTACAAATGAGGATGATCGAGTAAGTGGCATCTCATATATGTTCATCATACTTGTTTTTGGTGACCGAAGTGCTAACTTGTTTTGTTTTTCTTGTAGTTCAACATTGCACAAAACTTGTTCAAAAATGAGACAAGGACAACCAAGAAGGGGAAGATCAAGAAAGGCCGGATCTTTACCTTGCCTCATTGCTATGAAGTGTTAAAGGATGATGAGAAATGGAAGAAGCGTGATGGTTTGGAGGATTTGCATTTGAGCAACAAACGGAAGCGAGCAATTGAGATGAATGATGATGAGGAGGAGGAGGATGCATCAAGTGATGACGGCAAGAGAAGCCCCACACCCAACTCGGTTTCATACTCGAAGCCAAAACGACCAGATGGGTGCAAGAAAGACAAAACCGACAAGAAGAAGAAGAAAGGAGATGATGAGCTCAAAAATGCTATGGAAGCTATTGTGAAGGCAAGGGTCGAAGCGAATGAGGTGAGGAAAATGGCAAGGACCCAAGATGCCGTGGCCGAGGAGAGGAGGTTGGCGGCCGAGGAGAGAAGGGTGGCGGCCGAGGAGAGAAAGGTGACTTTGGAGGAGAGGAAAGTGAGCAACGAGGAGCGAGCTAAGTTGTTTGAATGGGAGAAGCACTTGTTCTTCATGGACACATCTAACCTCAATGCGGCGCAAAAGGAGTATGTCAATCTTGCCCAACAAGAAGTCTTGATCCGAAAAAGAGCCTTGATTCGTGCAATGGGTGGCGATGGCCTCGGCGCCATGGGAGGCATGGGTGGCTTCGGCGCCATGGGAGGCGGCGGCCTCGGCGCCATGGGAGGCATGGGTGGCCTCGGCGCCATGGGAGGCGGTGGCCTCGGTGCCCATGGGAGGCATTGGTGGCTTTGGAGGCATGGGAGGCATGGGTGCACCTCCGGCCGCCATGGGAGGCATGGGTGGCTTTGGAGCACCTTCCGACGCTATGGCCGCCATGGGAGGCATGGGTGCACCTCCGACCGCCATGGGAGGCATGGGTGGCTTTGGAGCACCCTCCGACGCTATGGCCGCCATGGGAGGCATGAGTTTTGCTTCTCTCATGGGAGGTATGGGTGCACCTCCGGCCGCCATGGCTTCTCATACACATTCCCATGAAGATGCCGTTGAAGATCTTGCCAACACCGT
>NW_021277837.1:0-2709 GCF_002162155.2 Triticum dicoccoides | reverse complement strand
CACTACATGTCAAAAGGCCAAGTCAGGACTCAATCCTCATGGTTTATATATGCCTTTGCCTATACCTAGTGTTCCTTGGAGGATATATCTATGGAGTTTGTTTTAGGTTTACCTCGAACAAGGGGAGGGATAGCATATTTGTTGTCGTGGATAGATTCTCGAAAATGGCACGCTTTATACCATGTCATAAAAGCGATGATGATGTTAATGTTGCTGATTTGTTCTTTCATGAAATTATTCGCTTGCATGGTGTCCCGAATACTATTGTTTCAGATCGTGATACTAAATTTCTTAGCCAATTTTGGAGATGTTTAAGGGCTAAGTTGGGGACTAAACTACTTTTTAGTACTACTTGTCACCCCCAAACAAATGGACAAACCGAAGTAGTCAATAGAACATTGTCTACTATGCTTAGGGTTACTTTGAAGAATAATAAGAGAATGTGGGGAGAATGCTTGCCTCATTGAATTTGCTTATAATCGTTTGTTGCGTTCTACTACTAAGATGTGCCCTTTTGAAATTGTGTATGGTTTCCTACCATGTGCACCTTTGATTTGTTGCCTCTTCCATCTTCGGAGAAGGTTAATTTTGATGCTAAACAACGTTCTGAATTGATTTTAAAAATGCATGAGTTAATTGAGGAAAACATTGAGCGTATGAATACTAAATATAAACTTGCTGGAGATAAGGGTAGAAAACATGTTGTGTTTGCACCTGGAGATCTTGTTTGGTTACATTTGCATAAGGATAGATTTCCCGATTTGCGCAAATCAAAGATAATGCCACGTGTTGTTGGTCCTTTTAAGGTGTTAGAGAAAATAAATGATAATGCATATAAATTTGAGCTGCCTATAGATTTTGGAGTTAGTCCCACTTTTAACATTGCAGATTTTAAGCCTTATTTGGGGGAGGAAGATGAGCTTCCGCCGAGGACGACTTCATTTCAAGAAGGGGAGGATGATGAGGGAATCAATACCATTGTTACACCCACAACTCCTATTGCTACATATGCTGGACCAATTACTAGAGCCCGCGCACGCCAATTAAATTACCAGGTACTTTCGTTTCTTGGTAATGATTCTAAAGTTCATGAGAATATGATGCTGCCTAAATTGGACACATTTGTTTTGCTTACAAATGAAGGGCCTAGCTTGGAGAAGGATGAACATTGGAGCAAGAACAAGCATGGAGATGATGGCATGCGCAAGGGAAACAAGAATGGAGTTTCAAGTGATGATTTCAGGACTTTGAAGCCACCGTAATGAGTGATTGAAGGCTTGGATGAAATATACAAGATGCCACTTCACAAATTTCGTCCAGAGGCTATTATAGGTGTTGCGTCACCTTATTACTGGGCCAGGCCCATGTAATTTCAAAAGACATAAGAATAGGCTATTATTAGAGTCCGTATGTGTTGGGAAATAAGAGATAGGGTTGGTTTCAGACCCCTTCCAAGGGCCACGAAATCCCCACCCCCTCTTCCTCCATATATACAACCCTTAGGGCGTCGTTTAGACTTTGGGTTTTGTTCAGATTAAAAGTTCGCCATAGCTGCAACTTCACGTACTTCATTTGTGTTCAACGACCAGACCAAGACATCAGAGAACCCCATCTTGATCAATAAAGCTTTCATCTTATATTCGCAATATCTAGATTGTAATCTCAGTTTCTTGCTTGTTCTTTGTTTGCTCGCAGGAAATAGACCCTCGTGGTCAGGTTGATCGTGCTACGGCGTGGTCAATAACCCTCGGAAGTTGGTTTAACAATTGCTAAGGCGCGACGGCTTTGCACGATTGTAGTCGGATCGTCCAAGTCGACTCCCACAGAAAACGATAGCTATCTCATCGAAACATCGGGACTTCACCTCTATAAGAGCTCCACCATAAGCTTTACTTGATAGGTGTGAGTGAACAAGTCCGGTACCAATTCCACTATTCTTTCATTTCACATTGAGTGAAACGGGATACATCCTCAACTTTCGCAAAAGGTAACTTGGTATTGTTTATCTCATTTCCTACTCACCTCTACTCAAGTCTTATGATGGATAGGCAAAGCACACCTCTTTCGGTCTACAAAAACAATGACGAGTTCGATGCCACACAAAATAACTTCGACGCCAAGATGCAAGCTCGAATGGAGGAGATCAAAGCCCTCATCAAGTCCTACAAGCGGTCTTCCTCATCTTCGAGAAGACGCTCAAGAGCAAATGCTTCCGAGCTACCATTCCTGGCAAGATCACGTCAGCATCGACACCACCACCGACAAGAACGTGAAGGTCAAGAGCTCAACACCAACTACCGCTCAATGACTTCACCATCTCCCTTGGCATCTTCGCCAAGCAACTTCAAGGCATCTTCGCCTACGGATATATGGCATCTTCGCCAACAAACACCCCAAGACTACGCTCAAGAGAAGCTCCCCAAGCTCAAGTCCGCGACTTCCATGAGCTACTACGACCTCGACACCGACCACACGATTCCTTTCTATGGGACTCAAGAACCCTAGGAATATCTCGAGTAGGAGTGCTTGATGGACCACTACCGCAAGGTACATCAAGTCCCTTACGAACATCAAGTGAAGTGCGCCACAAAAAAACTTCCACGACTATGCCTCGACATGGTGGCTTCACACACCTTCGGAAAACTACGACACGAGTTGGCCCAAGACGAGGAGAGCTATGCGGCGAGAATTCGTGCCTCCAACTTACAC
>NW_021277836.1:0-1169 GCF_002162155.2 Triticum dicoccoides | reverse complement strand
ATCGGGACAAATTTCGGGGTCATCGGTATTGTACCGGGACCACCGGAAGGGTCCCGGGGGCCCACCGGGTGGGGCCACCTGCCCCGGGGGGCCACATGGGCTGTAGGGGGTGCGCCTTGGCCTACATGGGCCAAGGGCACCAGCCCCTAGAGGCCCATGCGCCAAGATAAAGGAAAAAGGGGAGAGTCCTAAAGGGGGAAGGCACCTCCGAGGTGCCTTGGGGAGGATGGACTCCTCCCCATCCTTAGCCGCACCCCTTCCTTGGAGGAGGGGGCAAGGCTGCGCCTCCCCCCTCTCCCTTGGCCCTATATATAGTGGGGAAAAGGAGGAGCAATCATACCTAAGGCCTTTGGTTGCCTCCCTCTCCCTCCCGTGACACATCTCCTCTCCCGTAGGTGCTCGGCGAAGCCCTGCAGGATTGCCACGCTCCTCCACCACCACCACGCCGTTGTGCTGCTATTGGATGGAGTCTTCCTCAACCTCTCCCTCTCTCCTTGCTGGATCAAGGCGTGGGAGACGTCACCGGGCTGTACGTGTGTTGAACGCGGAGGTGCCGTCCGTTCAGCACTTGATCATCGGTGATCTGAATCACGACGAGTACGACTCCATCAACCCCGTTCACTTGAACGCTTCCGCTTAGCGATCTACAAGGGTATGTAGATGCACTCTCCTTTCTACTCGTTGCTGGTCTCTCCATAGATGGATCTTGGTGATACGTAGGAAAATTTTTGAATTTCTGCTACGTTCCCCAACAGTGGCATCATGAGCTAGGTCTATTGCGTAGATTCTTTGCACGAGTAGAACACAAAATAGTTGTGGGCGTTGATTTTGTTCAATATGCTTACCGTTACTAGTCCAATCTTGTTTCGACGGAATTGTGGGATGAAGCGGCCCGGACCGACCTTACACGTACTCTTACGTGAGACAGGTTCCACCGATTGACATGCACTTGGTGCATAAGGTGGCTAGCGGGTGCCAGTCTCTCCCACTTTAGTCGGAACGGATTCGATGAAAAGGGTCCTTATGAAGGGTAAATAGCAATTGGCATATCACGTTGTGGTCTTGCGTAGGTAAGAAACGTTCTTGCTAGAAACCCATAGCAGCCACGTAAAACATGCAACAACAATTAGAGGACGTCTAACTTGTTTTTGCAGGGTATGCTATGTGAT
>NW_021277835.1:0-1527 GCF_002162155.2 Triticum dicoccoides | reverse complement strand
AAGAACATGATCAATCTCATACATCACATATATCATTCATCACATCCTTTGGCCATATCACATCACATAGCATACCCTGCAAAAACAAGTTAGACGTCCTCTAATTGTTGTTTGCATGTTTTACGTGGCTGCTATGGGTTTCTAGCAAGAACGTTTCTTACCTACGCATGAACCACAACGTGATATGCCAATTGCTATTTACCCTTCATAAGGACCCTTTTCATCGAATCCGATCCGACTAAAGTGGGAGAGACAGACACCCGCCAGCCACCTTATGCAACTAGTGCATGTTTGTCGGTGGAACCGGTCTCACGTAAGCGTACGTGTAAGGTTGGTCCGGGCCGCTTCATCCCACGATGCCGCCGAATCAAGATAAGACTAGTAACGGAAAGCATATTGAACAATATCGACGCCCACAACTACTTTGTGTTCTACTCGTGCAAAGAATCTACGCAATAGACCTAGCTCATGATGCCACTGATGGGGAACGTAGCAGAAATTCAAAAAATTTCCTACGTATCACCAAGATCTATCTATGGAGAGACTAGCAACGAGGGGAAGGAGAGTGCATCTACATACCCTTGTAGATCGCTAAGCGGAAGCGTTCAAGTGAACGGGGTTGATGGAGTCGTACTCGTCGTGATTCAGATCACCGATGATCTAGTGCCGAACGGACAGCACCTCCGCGTTCAACACACGTACAGCTCGACGATGTCTCCCACGCCTTGATCCAGCAAGGAGAGAGGGAGAGGTTGAGGAAGACTCCATCCAGCAGCAGCACAACGGCGTGGTGGTGATGGAGGAGCGTGGCAATCCTGCAGGGCTTCGCCAAGCACCTACGGGAGAGGAGGAGGTGTCACGGGAGGGAGGGAGGCGCCAAGGGCTTAGGTGTGGATGCCCTCCCTCCCCTCCACTATATATAGGGGCAGGGGAGAGGGGGGAGGCGCAGCCTTGCCCCCTCCTCCAAGGAAGGGGTGCGGCTAAGAGGGGGGAGGAGTCCATCCTCCCCAAGGCACCTCGGAGATGCCTTCCCCCTTTAGGACTCTCCCCTTTTTCCTATATCTTGGCGCATGGGCCTCTAGGGGCTGGTGCCCTTGGCCCATGTAGGCCAAGGCGCACCCCCTACAGCCCATGTGGCCCCCCGGGGCAGGTGGCCCCACCCGGTGGGCCCCCGGGACCCTTCCGGTGGTCCCGGTACAATACCGATGACCCCGAAACTTGTCCCGATGGCCGAAACAGGACTTCCTATATATAAATCTTTACCTCTGGACCATTCCGGAACTCCTCGTGACGTCCGGGATCTCATCCGGGACTCCGAACAACATTCGGTAACCACATACAAACTTCCTTTATAACCCTAGCGTCATCGAACCTTAAGTGTGTAGACCCTACGGGTTCGGGAGACATGTAGTCATGACCGAGATGTTCTCCGGTCAATAACCAACAGCGGGATCTGGATACCCATGTTGGCTCCCACATGTTCCACGATGATCTCATCGGATGAACCACGATGTCAAGGACTCAATC
>NW_021277834.1:0-1198 GCF_002162155.2 Triticum dicoccoides | reverse complement strand
TCGGTGAAGCTGCTTACATATTAGGCATAAAGATCTATAGAGATAGATCAAGATGCTTAATTGGACTTTCACAAAGCACATACCTTGACAAGATTTTGAAAAAGTTCAAAATGGATCAAGCAAAGAAAGGGTTCTTGCCTGTGTTACAAGGTGTGAAGTTGAGTCAGACTCAATGCCCGACCACTGCAGAAGATAGAGAGAAAATGAAAGATGTTCCCTATGCTTCAGCCATAGGCTCTATCATGTATGCAATGCTGTGTACCAGACCTGATGTGTGCCTTGCTATAAGTTTAGCAGGGAGGTACCAAAGTAATCCAGGAGTGGATCACTGGACAGCGGTCAAGAACATCCTGAAATACCTAAAAAGGACTAAGGATATGTTTCTCGTATATGGAGGTGACAAAGAGCTCACCGTAAAAGGTTACGTTGATGCAAGCTTTGACACTGATCCGGACGATTCTAAATCGCAAACCGGATACGTGTTTACATTGAACGGTGGAGCTGTCAGTTGGTGCAGTTCTAAACAAAGCGTCATAGCGGGATCTACATGTGAAGCGGAGTACATAGCTGCTTCAGAAGCAGCAAACGAAGGAGTCTGGATGAAGGAGTTCATATCCGATCTAGGTGTCATACCTAGTGCATCGGGTCCAATGAAAATCTTTTGTGACAATACTGGTGCAATTGCCTTGGCAAAGGAATCCAGATTTCACAAAAGGACCAAGCACATCAAGAGACGCTTCAACTCCATCCGGTATCTAGTCCAGGTGGGAGACATAGAGATTTGCAAGATACATACGGATCTGAATGTTGCAGACCCGTTGACTAAGCCTCTTCCATGAGCAAAACATGATCAGCACCAAGGCTCCATGGGTGTTAGAATCATTACAGTGTAATCTAGATTATTGACTCTAGTGCAAGTGGGAGACTGAAGGAAATATGCCCTAGAGGCAATAATAAAGTTATTATTTATTTCCTTATAATCATGATAAATGTTTATTATTCATGCTAGAATTGTATTAACCGGAAACATAATACATGTGTGAATAAATAGACAAACAAAGTGTCACTAGTATGCCTCTACTTGACTAGCTCGTTAATCAAAGATGGTTATGTTTCCTAACCATGAACAATGAGTTGTTATTTGATTAACGAGGTCACATCATTAGTTGAATGATCTGATTGACATGACCCATTCCAT
>NW_021277833.1:0-2457 GCF_002162155.2 Triticum dicoccoides | reverse complement strand
TTTGATGGATACAAGCCTAGTTCAGTTCTACTACCACATTATGTTGTTAGAATGGTTTCAGAACTTTGATATGATGATGTTGAGTGTGTACGAAATCCTTTGTCAAATGTCTCAAAATCCTTCTTGAGCATTTACAGCTGTTATGCTGCCGAAATTTTGCTAGAAATTCTAATGCCTTTGCATTATGATTGTGCTTTCAGATGGCCACTCGCGACCTCAATCAAGTGGTTCGCCTGACTCGATGCCTAGATGTACCCGGCCATACTGCCAAGTTGGTCAGGGTAATGACTGAGGCTGGATACCGCTGGTATCCTGAGTACACGGTCGAAGAGCAATTCCGAGACTTTAATCAAAGCCAGTATCTCTGCACTGTCAGGATATTTCCATCTTATCCTGGATCCACCGAGCCCCTTCATTGCTCCTATGGACTCGGGGTTACTATTGAGATGGCTGTGCAGGACGCCGCCTACTCTATGATGACCATTATGCGAGTCAGATCTGGTTTATTTCGGGACTCTGATTTCCGGTATATGCCAGGATCACTTCCGGGAGCACAAGGGTATCTCCAGGCTATCTATGCTGACCCCACCCAGGAGGATTCACGGACTCGCACTACTGCTGAGATGCTCGAGGATAAGGACCGTGAAAATCGGGCCTTGAGGTTAGAGCTCTTCAATACCCGTGCTGACCACTGGGCTACTTTGACTCGGTTTGCACCGGCGGTGCAAGCTGGATATTCGGATATGCGCGATCTCTATCCTATGAGATCTGCTCTACCAGACGTGATGGGTTGGCGTGATGTAGGAGGCATCACCCCACCTCGCGGTCCCCGCAGGCCACCGTCTGTTGGTCCAAGGCCTCATCCTAGCCCCTATGGTCCACAAGCTCCGCGAGATCGTCTGTTTCCGGATGATCATGTTGAGCTTCCAGGCTATGGAGGTGACTTCTACGAGGACTACTACGGATCGGTCTGAGTTAGTGGTAGTATCACTAGTTCGCACTAGCTGTGTCGTCTATCGTCCCGCGTGACTCGTGGGATATGACCTAGTTTGTACTTTTTCCGGAGGTGTAGAAAAATAATGTATAGGAGCTTGGGATGCCTCCGATGAGATGTAATCCTTTTCTCACCGTAATAGTACTTTGTTTGGTCTTGTACTAAACCCTGTATGGTGTGTATGACGATGGAATAAAAGAAGCAGTTTCTGTTTTTACCATGTCATACGGATGATCATCTTGCATTTCGAGTTATTCCTTACATTCTGTATCCTATGTCGGAACTTTATCATTCTGACTAAATCATTGTCTTATTTACCTAGGATGGTCAACACGCGCGCTAACCCTGCTTCTCAAGAGCAGGCCGAAGGCAGTGAAGGCAGGAATGAAAATCTGCCTCATCCTCCTTCCCTAGCCGAGGTTATGATGGAAGCTGAGAGAAACAAGCGGGAGACCAACCGTTTGTTGGAGCGTATTGAACAGAATACAGCACACCATCAGAGGATTAACGTGGTGTCACTCAGTGATTTTATCAAATTGCATCCACCCACGTTCCACCACTCCGTCGAGCCTCTCAACGCTGATGACTAGCTTCGCAGTATCTCTCACAAGCTGCGTTCCGCGCTAGTAGCTGAGGCTGACAAGGTCACCTTTGCTGCATATCATCTTGAAGGCCCCGCCAGTCTATGGTGGGAGAATTATGGAGCTATGCGCCCAGCGGGCCATGTCACTACTTGGGCTGAATTCAGCGAGGCTTTCCGTGAACATCACATTCCGGAGGGTCTCATGGACCGTAAACGTGAAGAATTTTGCAGTTTCACCCAAGGCCGACTTTCTGTGGATGCTTACAGCAGGGAGTTTGGTAATCTCGCCCGATATGCAACTGAGGAAGTGTCTACTGATGCCAAGAAGCAAGCAAGGTTCCGTAAGGGACTTAGTCCTGAGCTTCGCCGCGACCTCCGTCTACATGAGTGCAC
Source organism: Triticum dicoccoides (assembly GCF_002162155.2). Lineage (NCBI taxonomy): Eukaryota > Viridiplantae > Streptophyta > Magnoliopsida > Poales > Poaceae > Triticum > Triticum dicoccoides. Next base: position 487 of record NW_021277833.1, on the reverse strand, counting down.
ATCTTTTCAGAAACTTGTCAACAAAGCCATCAGTGCTGAAACTGGTCAGACTGACTATGACGCAACACGCAAGCATGGCCGTGACATGGGTTCCTCATCCGGTGCTGGTCCTCAGAAGCGCCGCGTGTGGGTACCCAACACCGCCCTGCCACCCAGGTTCACACCGAGGCCATCTTTCCAGGCGCCTCGCCCTGTTCAACAGTCTGCACCGGCCAAGCCCTATGGGGGTCCAACTAACAATGCTCCTCCACGTACCAGTTCCGTGACTTGTTTCAAGTGTGGGGAATCTGGTCACTATATGCGTGAGTGTCCCCAGACCAACCCCAACCAGTCTGCTAAAGCTGTTGGCCGTGGCAAGCCGACAGGAAAAATATTCCATGCCAAGCCGGTCACCGCTTCACGTGGCCATGTCAACTGTATCTCTGCCGAAGAAGCTCAAGAGGATCCCAACGTCGTTCTCGGTACGCTTCTTGTTAATTGCCACCCG
>NW_021277832.1:0-944 GCF_002162155.2 Triticum dicoccoides | reverse complement strand
ATCGTTTAGACTTTGGGTTTTGTTTAGATTAAAAGTTTGCCATAGCTGCAACTTCGCGTACTTCGTTTGTGTTCAACGACCAGACAAAGGCGTCACAGAACCCCACCTTGATCAATAAAGCTTTCATCTTATATTCGCAATATCCAGATTGCAATCTCAGTTTCTTGCTTGTTCTTCGTTTGCTCGCAGGAAACAGACCCTCGTGGTCAGGTTGATCGTGCTCCGGCGTGGTCAATAACCTCTCGGAGTTGGTTTAGCGATTGCTAAGGCGCGACGTCCTCGCACGTTCGTAGTCAGATCGTCAAAGTCGACTTCCACCAAAGCGAAATCCACCATCTCATCGAAAGACGGGACACCTTTGCCTCTATCAAGTGGTATCAGATTTCCAGGTTGCTCGGTGAGATTTTACAGTTTTTCGTAGTTTAGATCGAGTCTGTTCTTCATACCTACAGTCCACGAAAAAGCCACAAAAAAAAATTAGGGTTAGTTCATCATATCCGAACCAATCTGAGCCTTTGCATAATCTTTTTAGGGTTTTGCTTTGTTGAATTTGCGGTTGCATCATCGTGTCTAGTTGCTGGTCTTAGAGTCTAGTCTTTTAGAGTTTCGAGTTCTGGTCATAAGTTGTCATGCCGCCGCCGCACCATCATCATCACCCCTGCCATCTACCACCACCGCTTATCCGCCACCGCTTCGAATCCGTATCCATATACCACCACAGCTGTCATATACCACCACCGCTGCCATCTACCACCATATATCCACCACCAATCCGAGTTCTTGTCATATTAGGTTTGTTTTCGAGATCCATCTAGATTCCGATTCGTGTTTCCTTGCCAGAGTAGGTTTCGGAAAAAAAAATTCGTGCCCATCCTGTCAGTTTGAGCTAAGAAGAGTTTTGAGACACTCGCCATTATAGTGATTTTTCGCAAAAAAAAAAAGCA
>NW_021277831.1:0-1646 GCF_002162155.2 Triticum dicoccoides | reverse complement strand
TCTGTCAATGACCGCATCATCCGGGAGATTAACTCCCAGCTGAGTCAAGCGGTTATGCAACCCAGACATAGTGAGTATGTGCTCACTGACAGAACTGTTTTCCTCCATCTTACAGCTGAAGAATTTGTCGGAGACTTCATATCTCTCGACCCGGGCATGAGCTTGGAAAACCATTTTCAGCTCTTCGAACATCTCATATGCTCCATGTCTCTCAAAACGCTTTTGGAGCCCCGGCTCTAGGCTGTAAAGCATGCCGCACTGAACGAGGGAGTAGTCATCGAAACGTGCCTGCCAAGCGTTCATAACATCTTGTTCTGCAGGGAGAACGGGTGCGTCACCAAGTGGTGCTTGTAGGACATAATCTTTCTTGGCAGCTATGAGGATGATCCTCAGGTTCCGGACCCAGTCCGTATAGTTGCTGCCATCGTCTTTCAGCTTAGTTTTCTCTAGGAACGCGTTGAAGTTGGCCATTTGATCTACAAGACATATTGCAAAGATTTTAGACTAAGTTCATGATAATTAAGTTCAACTAATCAAATTATTAGTGAACTCCCACTTAGATTAGACATCCCTCTAGTCATCTAAGTATTACATGATCCGAGTTAAACTAGACCGTGTCCGATCATCACGTGAGACGGACTAGTCAACATCGGTGAACATCTTCATGTTGATCGTATCTTCTATACGACTCATGCTCGACCTTTCGGTCTTCTGTGTTCCGAGGCCATGTCTGTACATGCTAGGATCGTCAAGTCAACCTAAGTGTTTGCATGTGTAAATCTGTCTTACACCCGTTGTATGTGAACGTCTGAATAAAACACCCGATCATCACGTGGTGTTTTGAAACAGCGAACTGTCGCAACGGTGCACAGTTAGGGGGAACACTTCTTGAATTTATTGTGAGGGATCATCTTATTTACTACCGTTGTTCTAAGTAAACAAGATGCAAAACATGATAAACATCACATGCAATCAAATAATAAACGTGACATGATATGGCCAATATCACATAGCTCCTTTGATCTCCATCTTGGGGCTCCATGATCATCTTGTCACCGGCTTGACACCATGATCTCCATCATCGTGTCTCCATGAAGTTGCTTGCCAACTATTACTTCTACTACTATGGCTAACGCGTTTAGCAATAAAGTAAAGTAATTTACATGGCGTTTCTCGATGACACGCAGGTCATTAAAAGAATAAAGACAACTCCTATGGCTCCTGCCGGTTATCATACTCATCGACATGCAAGTCGTGAATCCTATTACAATAGCATGAACATCTCATACATCACATATAGATCATTCATCATTCATCACAACTTTGGCCATATCATATCACAAACCACTTGCTGCAAAAACAAGTTAGACGTCCTCTAATTGTTGTTGCAAGTTTTACGTGGCTGAATTAGGGTTCTAGCAAGAACGTTTTATTACCTACGTTAAAGCCACAACGTGATTTGTCAACTTCTATTTACCCTTCATAAGGACCCTGTTCATCGATTCCGCTCCAACTAAAGTGGGAGAGACAGACACCCGCCAGCCACCTTATGCAACTAGTGCATGTTAGTCGGTGGAACCGGTCTCACGTAAGCGTACGTGTAAGGTTGGTCCGGGCCGCTTCATCCCACAATACCGCTGAAGCAA
>NW_021277830.1:0-529 GCF_002162155.2 Triticum dicoccoides | reverse complement strand
CTTGGTTCTTATCATGTTTGAATATTTGAAATTTGCTATATTTGAAGAGATGTGTTCTAACTATCCTTGGTTCTTATCCAGTTTTTATATTTGAAATTTGCTATATTTGAAGAGATTTGTGCTAACTATCCTTGGTTCTTATCAAGTTTTAATATTTGAAATTTGCAATATTTGAAGAGATGTGTGCTAACTATCCTTGGTTCTTATCAAGTTTTAATATTTGAAATTTGCAATATTTGAAGAGATGTGTGCTAACTATCCTAGGTTCTTATCAAGTGTTAATATTTGAAATTTACAATATTTGAAGAGATGTGTGCTAACTATCCTAGGTTCTTATCAAGTTTTAATATTTGAAATTTTATATATTTGAAGAGATGTGTGCTAACTATCCTTGGTTCTTATCAAGTTTTAATATTTTAAATTTGCAATATTTGAAGAGATGTGTCCTAACTTTCCTTGGTTCTTATCAAGTTTTAATATTTGAAATTTGCTATATTTGAAGAGATGTGTGCTAACTATCCTTGGTTCT
>NW_021277829.1:0-1036 GCF_002162155.2 Triticum dicoccoides | reverse complement strand
ATTAGTTAACCCAAAAGGCATGACTAACCACTCATATAATCCAAACTTAGTTTTAAATGCTGTTTTCCATTCATCTCCCAATTTCATACGAATTTGATGGTAGCCACTACGCAAATCAACTTTGGAGAATATTGTAGAGCCACTCAATTCATCAAGCATATCATCTAGCCTAGGAATAGGATGACGATAACGAATAGTAATATTATTAATGCCTCTACAATCAACACACATACGTGATGTACCATCCTTTTTCGGCACTAGAATAATAGGAACATCACAAGGACTAAGGGATTCGCGTATATAACCTTTGTCGAGAAGCTCTTGTACTTGACGCATAATCTCCTTCGTCTCCTCTGGATTGGTACGGTATGGTGCACGGTTTGGCAGTGAAGCACCGGGAATTAAGTCAATCTGATGCTCAATCCCTCGAATAGGCGGTAATCCCGGTGGCATGTCTTGTGGAAAGACGTCAGCGAACTCCTGCAAAATGTTAGTGACAGCAGGAGGCAAAGAGGAAGGCACGTCCTCGAATGAAAATAATGCCTCTTTGCACACAAAAGCATAGCAAACAGATTTGCTGAAATCTAGCTCATCAATATCAGATTTGGTGGCAAATAAACATGCACTTTTCAATTTAATGTCAGAAGCAACACTAGATGGTTTATTATTAGGCTTCATTTGTTGCTCAAATTCTATTGCCACAATCTGATTTTCACTCTTATTCTTCTCCTGTTTTGCTTTATTAGCTCTATTAATATCATCTTTCAAAATGGAATCAGGAGTCATAGGAAGCAAAGTAATATTTTTATCCTTATGAACAAGAGTATAGTGATTGTTTCTACCATGGTGTACAGAATTTTTATCAAATTGCCATGGTCTACCAAGTAATAAGGAACATGCTTGCATAGGTACCACATCACAATCAACATAATCAACATATGTAGAGATACTAAAATGCACACGAACAGTACGTGTTACCTTAACCTTGCCGCTGTTGTTGAACCATTGGATGTAGTAAGGATGTGGATGTGGTCTT
>NW_021277828.1:0-2413 GCF_002162155.2 Triticum dicoccoides | reverse complement strand
AGTAAATGCAAAAGAAATACTAAAAAAATTCAAAAAAATCTAACCCTTTTTATGGTGAAAGATGTTTGAGTTCGTGCTATACGTGCCAAGCTTAAGCTCATTCGGACATCTGAGTAGCTCTTAGCAAAAAAAAAAGTCCAAACTGTGTAGAACAGTAAACTTTTACTTTTTTGGAGACCCCCAATTTGTCTTTTTTGCTGAGAGCTTGTCATATGTTCAAATGCGCTGAATTTCGGAGACCCCGAAGGCGGAAAAGGAAGGCATCTCCATCTTCAGCGAGTCCCCACCCAATGAAGACTGTGTGCTTCCGGGTCGACGGGCACCCACCTGCATCCAGTGGCGAAATCGCATCAAAAACTGGTAACATTACCATGTTAGAAGAAGACTGTGAGAATGTAAGGCAGGAACATTTGTTCATCACAGATGTTCCACAACAGACTAGCCATCGTTTGAAATCTAGATATCGTGTAACAGCTTTTGTTAGACAACGTCACAAGTATGATACTATGACGCATATCTTTTCCAGTAAAAACTGTTCTGATTTATTAGTTTTGCTATTTCTATATATGGGTTCTAAAAATGTTTTATCGACTACTCCCCCTGTTTCCAAGTATTTGTGTTTCTAGAAATTTTAACAAGTGACTACATACGCAGCAAAATGATTGAATCTACACTCTAAAATGTGTCTACATAGATCTGTATGTTATAGTCCATTTGAAATGTTTAGAAAGACAAATATTTGGGAACGGAGGGAGTAGCTTACTCTGGAGACAGTTAGCTAAAATCAGGGAAGTAGTTAGAGCAAGTACAATAAGGTGATGCAGGCGGGCTGTAAGACTTTGAATAATATATTTTTATTAAGTTGAAAGAAAGAGAAGATCAGAGAGAAGAGAAGCAGACTACTAATTAACAGTCCGCTACAACATGTGCTTCTAGATATGTTGTGAGAGAGTGAGGTGGTCATGTATCCACATAGTAGTACATATTTATATACAACTATTATACTTGCTGGCTATAAGCTTAGCTCTAAAATGACGTGGCAACATCAAAATATATAATCTTAGCAATATATTTTTTCGTTTTTCCTTCTGTTTTTTTGTTATTCATTTCTCATTTTTTTTCAATTTCGTAAACTTTTTGAAAATTCATATTTTTTTATAAGCCAAGACTAAATTTTACATTTATAAAGTTTTTTGAAATGATGAATACTTTTAGAAAATGTTCATATTTTTCGGAAAAATCATTGAATCCAAACTTTAGTCAAATCTTCATCCATTCAAAAAAATGTTGATGAATTAAATTTTGTTCATCAAATTCAAAAACAATTCACAGATTTCGAAATTTGTTCATAAAATAGAAAAAAATCATCATATTAAAAATTATTCATCAAAATTCAAAAAAATCACAAAAAATAAAAAAAAATATGCTCATCAACATTTATAGCCTGGTAGGCGTTGTGAGCCGAAGACCAGACCTGCATAGGTGCTTGATGATGTGGCATGTCGGTTGAAGGCATTCCCTTTCCCCATGCCAACCTGGATGTGTTGGAAATATGCCCTAGAGGCAATAATAAAGTAGTTATTATTATTATATTTCCTTGTTCATGATAATCGTTTATTATCCATGCTATAATTGTATTGATAGGAAACTCATGTGTGGGTACATAGACAACACCATGTCCCTAGTAAGCCTCTAGTTGACTAGCTCGTTGATCAATAGATGGTTACGGTTTCTGACCATGGACATTGGATGTTGTTGATAACGGGGTCACATCATTAGGAGAATGATGTGATGGACAAGACCCAATCCTAAGCCTAGCACAAAGATCGTAGTTCGTATGCTAAAGCTTTTCTAATGTCAAGTATGATTTCCTTAGACCATGAGATTGTGCAACTCCCGGATACCGTAGGAATGCTTTGGGTGTACCAAACGTCACAAGTAACTGGGTGGCTATAAAGGTGCACTACAGGTATCTCCGAAAGTGTCTGTTGGGTTGGCACGAATCGAGACTGGAATTTGTCACTCCGGTTGACGGAGAGGTATCTCTGGGCCCACTCGGTAGGACATCATCATAATGTGCACAATGTGATCAAAGGGTTGATCACGGGATGATGTGTTACCGAACGAGTAAAGAGACTTGCCGGTAACGAGATTGAACAAGGTATCGGTATACCGACGATCGAATCTCGGGCAAGTACTATACCGCTAGACAAAGGGAATTGTATACGGGATCGATTGAGTCCTTGACATCGTGGTTCATCCGATGAGATCATCGTGGAACATGTGGGAGCCAACATGGGTATCCAGATCCCGCTGTTGGTTATTGACCGGAGAACGTCTCGGTCATGTCTGCATGGTTCCTGAACCCGTAGGGTCTACACACTTAAGGTTCGATGACGCTAGGGTTATAAAG
>NW_021277827.1:0-1620 GCF_002162155.2 Triticum dicoccoides | reverse complement strand
TCTCTCAACAATAATAACATAGATAGATCATATAACAATCCCTCAACATGCAACAAAGAGTCACTCCAAAGCCACTAATAGAGGAGAACAAACGTAGAGATTATGGTAGGGTATGAAACCACCTCAAAGTTATTCTTTCGGATCGATATATAAAAGAGTTCATACTAGAATAACACCTTAAGACAGAAATCGATCAAAACCCTAATGTCACCTAGATACTCCCTTGTCACCTCAAGTATCCGTGGGCATGATTATATGATATGCATCACACAATCTCAGATTCATCCAACCAACACAAAGTACTTCAAAGAGTGCCCCAAAGTTTCTACCGAAGAGTCAAGAACGTGTGCCAACCCCTATGCATAGGTTCATGGGTGGAACCCGCAAGTTGGTCATCAAAACATACATCAAGAGGCACATGATATCCCATTGTCACCACAGATAAACACGGCAAGACATACATCAAGTGTTCTCATAAAAGACTCAATCCGATAAGATAACTTCAAAGGGGAAACTCAATTCATCACAAGAGAGTAGAGGAGGAGAAACATCATAATATCCAAACAATAGCAAAGCTCGGGATACATCAAGATCGTGCCATAGAGGAAACACGAGAGAGAACACGAGAGAGAGAGAGAGATCAAACACATAGCTACTGGTACATACCCTCAGCCTCGAGGGTGAACTACTCCATCCTCGTCATGGATAGCGCCGGGATGATGAAGATGGCCACCGGTGATGGGATCCCCCTCCGGCAGTTTGCCGAAACGGGCTCCCGAGAGGTTTTTGATGGCTACAGAGGCTTGCAGCGGCGGAACTCCCGATCTATCTTGACATTCAATGGTTTTAGGGTACATAGGCTTATATAGGCGAAAGAACTCGGTTGGGAGATGCTCGAGGGGCCCACGAGACAGGGCATGCCCAGTAGGGGGGGGGGCCCTCTTATCTCGTGAAGTCCTCGGGGACGTGAAGTTCAAGTCTCCAGGATCATATTCTTCCAAAAAATAACGCTGCCGAAGGTTTCATTCCGTTTGGACTCCGTTTGATATTTCTTTTCTTCGAAATACTGAAACAGGCAATAAAACAGCAATATGGGCTGGGCCTCTGGTTAATAGGTTAGTCCCAAAAGTAATATAAAATTGTATAATAAAGCCCATAATCATTCAAAAGACATGATAATATAGCATGAATGCTTCATAAATTATAGATACGTTGGAGACGTATCAGCATCCCCAAGCTTAATTCCTACTCGTCCTCGAGTAGGTAGATGATAAAAGAAAGAATTTATGAAGTGTGAATGCTAGAAGGTGCACAAGTTTGATCAATGATAATTTTAATCACCTTTACTAGCATCATTATATGTCATAACAGTAGTTCATCTCATAAAACTTTTCATGATCAAGTAACAAGCTATTCACATGTTAAAGCATAGACCATAAACTTTCTTCAAAACTAGCAAACTTCATTCTTAGTCATCAAACAATTGCAATTCATCCTATTTTCAGGAAGGGTCTATGTCAGAGCTTTGATTCAGCAAACTTCACATACTCAACTATCATATAGTCTTCTACAATTGCTAACACTCACGCAATACTTGTGGTTATTAAGTTTTAATCAGAC
>NW_021277826.1:0-1620 GCF_002162155.2 Triticum dicoccoides | reverse complement strand
TCTCTCAACAATAATAACATAGATAGATCATATAACAATCCCTCAACATGCAACAAAGAGTCACTCCAAAGCCACTAATAGAGGAGAACAAACGTAGAGATTATGGTAGGGTATGAAACCACCTCAAAGTTATTCTTTCGGATCGATATATAAAAGAGTTCATACTAGAATAACACCTTAAGACAGAAATCGATCAAAACCCTAATGTCACCTAGATACTCCCTTGTCACCTCAAGTATCCGTGGGCATGATTATATGATATGCATCACACAATCTCAGATTCATCCAACCAACACAAAGTACTTCAAAGAGTGCCCCAAAGTTTCTACCGAAGAGTCAAGAACGTGTGCCAACCCCTATGCATAGGTTCATGGGTGGAACCCGCAAGTTGGTCATCAAAACATACATCAAGAGGCACATGATATCCCATTGTCACCACAGATAAACACGGCAAGACATACATCAAGTGTTCTCATAAAAGACTCAATCCGATAAGATAACTTCAAAGGGGAAACTCAATTCATCACAAGAGAGTAGAGGAGGAGAAACATCATAATATCCAAACAATAGCAAAGCTCGGGATACATCAAGATCGTGCCATAGAGGAAACACGAGAGAGAACACGAGAGAGAGAGAGAGAGATCAAACACATAGCTACTGGTACATACCCTCAGCCTCGAGGGTGAACTACTCCATCCTCGTCATGGATAGCGCCGGGATGATGAAGATGGCCACCGGTGATGGGATCCCCCTCCGGCAGTTTGCCGAAACGGGCTCCCGAGAGGTTTTTGATGGCTACAGAGGCTTGCAGCGGCGGAACTCCCGATCTATCTTGACATTCAATGGTTTTAGGGTACATAGGCTTATATAGGCGAAAGAACTCGGTTGGGAGATGCTCGAGGGGCCCACGAGACAGGGCATGCCCAGTAGGGGGGGGGGCTCTTATCTCGTGAAGTCCTCGGGGACGTGAAGTTCAAGTCTCCAGGATCATATTCTTCCAAAAAATAACGCTGCCGAAGGTTTCATTCCGTTTGGACTCCGTTTGATATTTCTTTTCTTCGAAATACTGAAACAGGCAATAAAACAGCAATATGGGCTGGGCCTCTGGTTAATAGGTTAGTCCCAAAAGTAATATAAAATTGTATAATAAAGCCCATAATCATTCAAAAGACATGATAATATAGCATGAATGCTTCATAAATTATAGATACGTTGGAGACGTATCAGCATCCCCAAGCTTAATTCCTACTCGTCCTCGAGTAGGTAGATGATAAAAGAAAGAATTTATGAAGTGTGAATGCTAGAAGGTGCACAAGTTTGATCAATGATAATTTTAATCACCTTTACTAGCATCATTATATGTCATAACAGTAGTTCATCTCATAAAACTTTTCATGATCAAGTAACAAGCTATTCACATGTTAAAGCATAGACCATAAACTTTCTTCAAAACTAGCAAACTTCATTCTTAGTCATCAAACAATTGCAATTCATCCTATTTTCAGGAAGGGTCTATGTCAGAGCTTTGATTCAGCAAACTTCACATACTCAACTATCATATAGTCTTCTACAATTGCTAACACTCACGCAATACTTGTGGTTATTAAGTTTTAATCAGAC
>NW_021277825.1:0-1269 GCF_002162155.2 Triticum dicoccoides | reverse complement strand
TTTCAATCTAAAATAAAAAAATTCATATTTGCCAAACCTGAAAAATAAAATGTTCAAAGTGTGGCAAATAATCCCTAGGTATTTGTCATGTTGGAACCAACCTCCTTTGGATTCCGAAAGTGCTCCTGGAAATTATTTAGTGGTCCAGCAGCATTTAAAATTTGGCCTTTTGAAGTTTCTAAAAATAATTAGACAACTCCTCTTGACCCCAAACTCTTTATTCCATCTCAAGGTATTGTGTTAGATTTATGTGCCAAGTTTTGTTCAAAACAAAACTCATATGGTACTAAAAGAAAATGCAAAACTGAGACTAAAAATGGTAAACCGAAAAGTTAAAAATTTAAATGTAAAAAAAAGAAGAAGAAACAACCCCCCCGCCCCCCACGCTGGGCCGAACGGCCCAGCTGGCCGCCGCACTGGCCGACCCACCAGGCCCAGCCGCGCCTCCTTAGCCCCCCCACTCCCTCGCTAACCCTAACTCGGTCGCCCCACATCCCCCACGATCCCCACTCTCCCTCGTTCCCTCCCTGCGCCGTCGCCCACTCACCCAGAGGAGGGGCGCCCCATGTCCGATCCCCTCCACCCGGCGCCCCATCGTCGGCGCCCACCCTGACGCCGTTCTCCTCGCCTCCTCCCCCTCCCGATCTGGGAGCCCCAACGCCGCGCCCGACCTGCCATTCGCCGCCCGGAGACCCCCTCCCCTTGCCGGACGCCTTGCAACTCATCCGTCAAGCCCTCGCCGCGTCCTCCTCGTAGGCCGACGCCTGCTGACGCTGTGCCCGTCGCTCGTCGACCGCGCTGACGCCGCCTCACCGCCGGAATGCAACCGTCCCCATCCTCCTCCCCAACGACGCCCCGACGCCAACGCCGTTCGCCGTCGCTGCCACCTCGCCCCGCCGTCGGTTCCCCCTGCATCGGGCCTTCCCTTCAACGTGGGTGAGCAACCCCCGGTCGTCCTTCTCTCTCCCTGAAGCAGCCACCGCATCCTGCGGCTCCCCCCACCATGGCCATGGCCTGGCTGCGCTCGTGTCGCGCCGGCCACGCCCGACGCGCGCGCCCGCGCATCGCCTCCCTCCCCGGCGCGCTCACCGTGCCCCTGTCACTCCACCCAGGCGCTCTCACGCGCGCGTCGTGCGCCCCTGACCGCGCCCTCGCTCCCACCCGACGCGCCCTTCTCTGCCCACGCGCGTTTGCGGCTCCGGCCGTCCCTCACCTCGCACGCGCCACCCACTGCCGTTGACGGGCACAGCTCCGGCCGGCCGGCCTCGC
>NW_021277824.1:0-5726 GCF_002162155.2 Triticum dicoccoides | reverse complement strand
AGAGATTCTATCGTGTCCTTATTCTCACTAGAAATTGGAAAATTAACCTCCACAGCTACCTCTAAAAATCTTATATACATCATAAAATGCATTATTTGTTTTGTTGGGACAATTTAAAGACTTTATATTTATTACCTGATGGTACCACACAACAACCCATCAGGAAATTTGCAGTGATCAAAGGCAGATCAGTTATAGTTTCACGTATTACTCGATGAGAGGAGTCAATCATGGTTCATTTTTACATGGCTACTAATTGGTTGGTTACCATGTTTTCTTGTCCAGCTCACATAAATTTGCCAATATTTGTCAATGCCAACATTGCTAGCAAGCCAATCATGATCTATCAGCATGAATGGTTCGATGCCAAAATTTGGCGTGCCAATATCTGGCAAAATGCCAGATGTTCGCTACTGATTGGTTGGCACCCAACTATTTATGCCAATGTCACAAAAGTATGGAAATAAAATTGTAACTTTGAAATATCCTAGTTGGTTTTGTCTGCCCAGTGATTATGTGTCTAACCACTAGTCTTGACTAGTCGTGTGAATAGTTCTCGACTAGCTTTTCCGTGTAGATGTTTATATATGAACTACGTACTTAGCAAGAAGTATGTGAAAAGATTATTCACATTGTATATGGTGCTAACAAGTCCTAATGGAAGACTGATTTCATATATCAATAACTAACATTTGTTCATTGCAATGCATGCAACAGGTTTGAATGGCAAGGGAAACCATCCTCATCAGCAGTGAAGAGAGTGATCAGCGGACCACCTCAGATGATGCTTCAGATGGCACTTCACATGGGATGACGGCTATAGGGGTGATGACGACACCTCTAGCAACTATGACACTGATGATAGTTCTGATGGAGATGGATATGTGGACCACGATCCTATATTGGCACTACGGGGTAAAGTTCTATATGGCTGGTCAGATATTAAATGAGCCGTGAAATATCTAAAGTTGATGTTTGAGCGACACTTGATTACCACACATTACTTTGTTTGGGTTCTAGATGACCTTCCAAATCAACATTGACTGAACTAGAGCTTGCATAGAGCAGTGTTTAATTGTTAGTTTAAATAAATCAAATATTCAATTTGCCCATGTTTCTACGAGATATTGCTGGGTGGATGTGATTGGGTTATCTATGTCCTTCATTTCTTGATCATTGGAGTAGGCATTGATCATCAACCCAGTGCTGACGTTCTAGATCTTACATATGAAATTATTTACTACTCTGTCATCTTACTTTTTTTGATATAGGTCCGGGATACCTGGTGAGAAGAGGAACTTTCAAGGATCGCATCTTCTACGGCAACCATGTATTGCTAAACCAGGATCGGTGGGACTGTCGCAAATCCATAGTAAAGCAGTGCTAACCTCCCATACCACACTATGTCAGCACCATCACTCACTCGACAGTCATCAGAGGGAAGAGCAAGATGGTAAAAACTTGGACTTTTCTTTTGGCAAATCATACTTCACAAGTGAAAATGCCATCATGTAGAGACAGAGAGGAGGATGGGCGTGGTTATGCAAATCATACTTACTTTTTTTGTGCAAATCATACTTAATTTTTTATGCACCATTATTTATTTCCCTGTGCAATCAGTGCTTATCAAAGGATTATAGTCAGGCCTACCTCAAAGATTATCTGTGAAAGCCCATGGTTGTGCGTGTCACCAACGAACATTTTGAAGGTAATAAAAAGGTCTTGTTCAAGATGGGCAAGAAGGACGGGCGTGTGATCATGACGAAGAACTGGAGAGAAGTCGTTGAGGGCGCCAAAATGAAAGAAGATCAAATGGCTATCTTCAGGTTCATGGAAAGAAGTGGATCGGAGGTGGGCTTAGGGTGAACATGGCCAGTGGCATGAGGATTCGTTGACCCATGGCAGTAGTTTGACGGTAGTTTTATAATCTGTATGTACTAGCCAGTAACTGGAAGTTGGTAGTATCAGCTTTTGGGTCCAGTAAGTGCAACTTACTAGTAATTGGTACTTGGTAGTAACTGGTACTTTGGTGGTATAACTTTTGGGTCCGGCTGGATATGAAGATTGTCTAGTAAGTGGAACATGGCAGTAACTTGGTGGTAGTATGAACCCTGGTGTAATGTACTTGCTATGCAAGTCTCTATATATAACGCACCCTAGTACCCTTGATATAATTACCTTTATGGACTGCAATTCTATTTCCTTTTTTTCCACAGTGATGCTAGTATTTTTAAAATCAAATCTAACCGGGTTTCAAATGGATTAGACGCTACTTTCATTTTTAACGAGGTTTTTGTGTTGGCTAGTACGAGTTCTTTTGAAAATGCGGTTTGTATGTGTTGCACAAAAAAGTGCAATGCAAAAACAAAAACTTGCGGGTCGAATTGCAATGCAAAAAATGATGTTTCTGTTATTTTCGAAATTGGCATGCTATTTTCAAAAACAGAGCAAACCAGCATGTTTTTTTAATTTCAAAAATAGTACACTAAAAACATGTTATCTTTAAAAAAGCGTACTTTAAAAAAAATCATGTTTTCAAAATCAGCATGCTGCTTTCAAAACAACATATTTAAAAAAGCATGTAATTTTTGAAATCAACATGCTATTTTAAAAACAACGTTATATTTTTAAAAACAACATTATATTTTTAGAATGAGGTTGTTATTTTGAAATCAGCATGCTAGTTTTAAAAACAACATATTCAAAACAACATGTTTTTTTTAAATCAGCATGCTATTTTAAAAGTAGCATATTGAAAAGAGCCTTATATTTTAAAAATAAGCATGCTATTTTTACAATTAGCATGCTATTTTTGAAATCAGCATGCTATTTTAAAAGTAGATTATTGAAAAGAGCATTATATTTTTAAAAGTAGCATGCTATTTTTGAAATCAGCATTTTTTAAATCATATTTTTAAAATCGGCATGCTATTTTTAAAATCAGCATGCTATTTTTAAAATAGCATGATATTTTAAAAACAACATATTCAAAGCAGAATCCACATATTCATTCTATTTTATTTTCAATTAAACATGCTTTTTACAAATGAGCATGCTATTTTTAAAATATCAGTATGCTTATTTTCTATTTCAAAATAAACGTTTTTCAAGGTTTTTTGAAAACGAGGTTTCTATTTTGACTTCAAGTATGTTTCTCAGGAAATCCAACGTTTTACTTTCATATATATATAAATTTTTGGTTTCTATTTTCTATTTAAAGTATGAAAATTGACTACACTTTGAACAAATATCAGAAATATATTATGTAAAAAAATGAAAAAAATACAGAAAACTAACTTCACTAAAAATGCATTGTATGATCGATGTTGATAAATCACAACTAGCCTACTATGTCGACCCGTCCATAATAAAATGAGGGTGTACCAATCAAATGAGAAATTCAGAAAAATAGTGGCAGTCCATCAAATAGGTCTAATACATCAGAAACAAGGTGGATCACGGCATGGCAAACTGTCTACTTTAGTTTGTTCTCAATTTTTTGACCCCAGAAATCCTTTTGTTTTCTCTGCTTGACCCTGTGCATCTAAACATCATGTCTCGACTTCACTTTAGCTTTCCTGCATGAAACAACGTTTGTTAATAGGATAACAAAGAAGATTTGAGCATGTATAGTACACTATAACACAAAAAACACTAACTTCACAGATTTTCTCTTCATGGCTACAGAAGCTAACTTGACAGCTCTTATTCGCTCAGCCTGTGGTACATTCCTTGCATGCCTTTTTGTCTTCATCACCCATTTGGCTTGTTCTTTACCGCCCTTCCTAGAGTATTTCTTGGAAAAGTTAAGAAACGTCAACATAGTACTAGCAAATACCCGACTTGTAGACACTAACTTCACTGGTTTTCCTCGCGCACCCTTGTCATCATTCTTTTTCTTCCTCTCAGCTTTGACATTTGGAGCGCCCTTGCGTTTCCTGCAAAAAATGAAATAGATGAATCTGCAGCCAGCATTCAAAAACATGTTGAAGTACACACACTTGTGGTAATTCCCACTTGTTTGGTTTTGCGTAATCCTCTTCTGCAACCTCCAATGATATCTTCCTATCCCTCCTCAGCACACCATCTTCTGCATATGAATCTTCCTCTTCTTCTGCATCTGAATCTTCCTCTACTTATGCATCTGAATCTTCCTCTACTTTTGCATCTGAATCTCCCTCTTCTTCTGCATCTGAATCTTCCTCTTCTTCTGTACCCGAATCTTCCTCTTCTGTTGTATCTGCCTCTGTCTCTTCTTCTGTATCTTCCTCTATCTCTTCTTCTGTATCTGACTTTGTCTCTTCTTTTTGCTTCTTCCTCCTTGTGACCTTTGATTTCCTCGAATTTTTTCCTGTGTAAATTGAAGAAAAACATGTGAACACTCTCCGGGAGAACATATTAACACTATAAGCATGTATGGAAATGAACAATGAGATTAACATGTGCACTAACTTCATTGCTTTTTTTGAATCTTCCTCTTCTTCTGTATCTGACTCTATGTCTTCTTCTGTCTATGAATCTTTCTCTTTTCTCTTCTTCCTCCTTGTGACCTTTGATTTCCCCGATTTGTTCCTACGTAAATAGAAGAAAAACATGTCAACACTCTCCCAGAGAACATATTAACATTGTAAGCATGTATGGAAATGAACAATGAGATAAACATGTGCACTAACTTTGTTGCTTTTTTCCCTCTCATCCGCCCGCGCCTGGATTTAATCCTCTTGTTCGATTCTTCGGTAGTTGGTCTCCCTTTTGGAACTATTTTGATGGGATTTTCTATGTCATCAGTGCAGCATTCGCGAGCAGCAGAGAAGTATGCCGGCAAAGGAACAAATGATTTATGGCCTTCATCCAAATCAGTTTTTTCTCCATCAACCAATATACTCCGGAGGAGCTCCATCACCTCTTCTGACTATGAATAGCTAGCTGCGGTTGTGAATAAAGCGTCACTAGTCATGCTGCATAGTTGATGATAATTATTCATGTGATCAGACCATACATGAGTATTCGTAGTCCTTGAAGAAGGGAACGTTGGCTTGGCATGCGTTGTCCATCTTTTCTTGACAATTTTTTTTGGAATGTGCATACACCAAGATGATCCAGAACGCAGAATATATGTGCGCATGGGTTATCCTGAATTTCCAACTTTTTACATTTACAAGATGCATCATCCAGTCTTGCTCCTGTAAATAGACAAGTCACGCGATATATAAAATCCACATGCTTATCATCCATGCCTTGTGCATCCAACTTTTTTTCATCCAACTCCTCACTGTTGATAACCCACAAGTGTAATGGATCGCAACAGCTTTGGAGGGTGAATTACAACCCAAATTTATTGATTCGACACAAGGGGAGCCAAAGAATATTCTTGAGTATTAGCAATTGAGTCGTCAATTCAACCACACCTGGATGACTTAGTATCTGCAGCAAAGTATTTAGTAGCAAGAGTGGTATGATAGTAATAGTAACAATAGCAACAGAAAAGGTAAATGTTTTTGGGTTTTTGGTAGTAGTTGTAACAGTAGCAACGGAAAAGTAAATAAGCGAAGAACAATATGTGAAAAGCTCGTAGGCAATGGATCAGTGATGGATAATTATGCCGGATGCGATTCCTCATGCAATAGTTATAACATAGGGTGATATAGAACTAGCTCCAATTCATCAATGTAATGTAGGCATGTATTCCGTAAATAGTCATACGTGCTTATGGAAAAGAACTTGCA
>NW_021277823.1:0-1438 GCF_002162155.2 Triticum dicoccoides | reverse complement strand
CATGGACTATTACTCATCATTTAGGGGTCCCGAAGCGATTCCATAGTGGTTGAACCCTAAGGTCCGTTTACGTGTCGGTCATCAACACTCACAATTATGTTCGATTCTGGCCCGTTTCTTGGACTATTACTCTGTTTTTGTGTCCAAGCGTGATTTCCACGATTTACAAACCCCGTGGTGCGTTTACGTGTCGGTCAATGACACTCACAAATTTGGCCAATTTCTGGTCCGTTTTGTGTACTATTACACACCGTTTTGGCGTCCCAGAGCGATTTCCACGATATACAATCCCCGAGGTGCGTTTGCGTCTCTGTCGCCAACACTCACAGTTTTGGCCAATTCTGACGCGATTCGTGGACAATTACTCAACATTTAGGGGTCCCGAAGCAATTTCATAGTAGTTGAACTCTAAGGTCCGTTTATGTGTCGGTCATCAACACTCACAGTTTTGGCCGATTCTGGCCCGTTTCATGGACTATTACTCACCATTTTGGGGCCCCGAAGTGATTTCCGCGGTTGTTTGACCCCATTGTGCGCTTACGTGTCGATCATCAACAAGCGCACTTTGGGCCGATTTTGGCCCATTTCTTGCATTATTATTTAGTTTTGGCGTCCCGGAGTGATTTCCACGATTGACGAACTCCGGGGTGCATTTACGTGCCGGTCATAAACACTCACAATTTTGGCCAATTCTCGTCCGTTTCGTGCACTATTACTCACCGTTTGGGCGTCCCAGAGCGATTTCCACGATTGACAATCCCCGTAGTGCGTTTGCGTGTCTGTCGTCAACACTCACAGTTTTGGCCAATTCTGACGCGATTCGTGGGCTATTACTCACCATTTAGGGGTCCCGAAGCGATTTCCATAGTTGTTGAACCCCAAGGTGCGTTTAGGTGTCGGTAATCAACACTCACTGTTTTGGGGCCCTGGTGTGATTTCCACGATTAACGAACCGCGGGGTGCGTTTACATGTCGGTCATCAATACTAGTAGTTTTGGCCAATTCTGGCCCGTTTCGTGGACAATTACTCATTGTTTTGGGGCCCCGAAATAATTTCCACGATTAACGAACCCCTGGGTGCGCTTACGAGTTGGTTATGAACACTCACAGTTTTGGCCAATTCTAACGCATTTTGTGGACTTTTAGTCACCGTTTTCTAGTCCTGAAGTGATTTCCATAGTGGTTGATCCCCAAGGCGCACTTACGTGTTAGTCATCAACACTCACAGTTTTGGCTGATTCTGGCCTGTTTCATGGACTATTACTCACTGTTTTGGGGCCCCGGAGTGATTTCCACGGTTAACGAACCGCAGGGTGCATTTACGTGTCGGTCATCAACACTCGCAGTTTTGGCCGGTTCTGGCCCGTTTCTTGGACTACTACTCTGTTCTTGGGTCCAAGCGTGATTTCCACAATTTACGAACCCCGTGGTGCATTTA
>NW_021277822.1:0-1232 GCF_002162155.2 Triticum dicoccoides | reverse complement strand
AGCGGTGGTGGAGAAAGCAGGGGTGGACTTCGAGTGGCGTGTCGCTGAGGCGCAAGACTGGTTCCGCCAGGCTCAAGACGAGCTGAAGGCCGCCCAGGGCAAACTGGCCAAGCGTGACGTGGAGCTCACCCTGAAGCTGGCCGACGTCGAGAAGGCCCAAGAGACAGCTGATGTCTACTACACAACCTTCTTCTTGTAGACGTTGTTGGGCCTGCAAGTGCACAGGTTTGTAGGACAGTAGCAAATTTCCCTCAAGTGGATGACCTAAGGTTTATCAATCCGTGGGAGGCGTAGGATGAAGATGGTCTCTCTCAAGCAACCCTGCAACCAAATAACAAAGAGTCTCTTGTGTCCCCAACACACCCAATACAATGGTAAATTGTATAGGTGCACTAGTTCGGCAAAGAGATGGTGATACAAGTGCAATATGGATAGTAGATAAAGGTATTTGTAATCTGAAAATATAAAAACAGCAAGGTAACTAAAGATAAAACTGAGCGTAAACGGTATTGCAATGATAGGAAACAAGGCATAGGGTTCATACTTTCACTAGTGCAAGTTCTCTCAACAATAATAACATAGATAGGTCATATAACAATCCCTCAACATGCAACAAAGATTCACTCCAAAGCCACTAATAGCGGAGAACAAACGAAGAGATTATGGTAGGGTATGGAACCACCTCAAAGTTATTCTTTCGGATCAATCTATTCAAGAGTTCGTAGTAGAATAACACCTTAAGACACAAGTCAACCAAAACCCTAATGTCACCTAGATACTCCATTGTCACCTCAAGTATCCATGGACATGATTATACGATATGCATCACACAATCTCAGATTCATCTATCCAACCAACACAAAGTACTTCAAAGAGTGCCCCAAAGTTTCTACCGGAGAGTCAAGACGAAAACGTGTGCCAACCCCTATGCATAGGTTCATGGGAAGAACCCGCAAGTTGATCACCAAAACATACATAAAGTGGATCACGTGATATCCCATTGTCACCACAGATACGCACGGCAAGACATACATCAAGTGTTCTCAAATCATTAAAGACTCAATCTGATAAGATAACTTCAAGAGGAAAACTAAATTCATCACAAGAGAGTCGAGGGGGAGAAACATCATAAGATCCAACTATAATAGCAAAGCTAGCGATACATCAAGATCGTGCCATAGAGAGAACACGAGAGAGAGAGAGAGAGAGAGAGAGAGAGAGAGAGAGAGAGA
>NW_021277821.1:0-1837 GCF_002162155.2 Triticum dicoccoides | reverse complement strand
TAAGGCCACCATGTTAAACTAGGCAAAATTCTACCCCATTTACATATAAAGTTTATTTAAATCGGAGCTACGGTTATTTAGTTATGAATTAAATCATTTTAGCATGGCATAGGAGTAAATTAATGCAAACAACATTTTTAACATTTCAAACATAGATGAAAGTTGGATATTATTAATCTACACAAAATTCTAAGCAAGTTTCATATATAAAACATTTTAATCCGATGCACGGTTAGTGAGTTATTAAATGCATGAACTAGGGGGACTATACTGCCAAACTGCTGCTCCGGATAAATAGGAAAAATCCCAGGCGCTGAAAAACACATCACGGGCCGAATCTGAGGTAGGCCCAACAGTGAGGAGAAAAAAATAGAGGAGGGGGCGCTGGGGTCGGCTCACCCTGGGCCTGGGCCGGTAGCAGAGACGAGGAGGCAGGCCGGCTTGGGGCTGCGGGGCTGGGCCGGATCTGGCATGGCGGCCCAGCGGAGAGGAGGGGCTGGCGCTGGGCCTCGCGCAGGACGCGGTCCACGGGGACTGACGCGGAGTGACCCGGTCCGATCGAGGCAGGGCGACGGTGGCGCCCATGGCGACGATGGCCGGCGGCGAACTTGGAGAGAAGCGGCGTCAGGCGAGATCCGATCGGCCAGCGCCGGATCCGGGCGGCCGCAGGGCAGAGGACTTCGGCAGGTGGGCGGCGAACTTGAAGTCGAGGGAGGACGCACGGCAGTGAACTGCAAGGGTCACCGGCGAGGGTTGCCGGCGTCGGGGAGGCGCGGCGGCCGGCGATGGGGATCTGCGATGGCGCAGCTCCTGAGGCGGCGTGGCACGAGCGGGAGACCGCGGGTAGGCGGCGGCGACGAGATGGGCTCGTGCGGGCCCGATCTGGGTCCCGCGGGCCGGCGGCAAAGTGGGGCAGCGCGGTGCCATGTGGCGCGCGCGGGTTGGACGAGGGCGGTGGCCGGCTGAGGTGTCGGCCTCTGATTGGTCGGGATGACGAGGCGGCGGCGCTGGACACGTCCAACATCGGGACGGACAAGTCCGGCGGCGCGGGGAGGAGTGGATCTAGGGTTCATCCGCGAAATGATTCGAAATTTTGGGGAGGGGCTATTTATAGGCATAAGTGGAGCTAGGAGAGTCCAAATGAGGTGCGGTTTTCGGCCACGCGATCGTGATCGAACGACCGAGATGATGGAGCAGAGTTAGGTGGGTTTTTGGGCCAAAATGGAAGGGTGTTGGGCTACAACACACACGAGGCCTTCTGGTCCCTCGGTTAACCGTTGGAGTATCAAACGAAGTCCAAATGATACGAAACTTGACAGGCGGTCTACCGGTAGTAAACCAAGGCCGCTTGACAAGTCTCGGTCCAATCCGGAAATGTTTAATCCCCACACAAGAAAGAAAGGTAGAAATGATCACCGGAGGATAACGAAAGCGCCGGAATGCAAAACGGACAACGGGGAAAATGCTCGGATGCATGAGACGAACACGTATGCAAATGAAATGCACATGATGACATGATATGCAATGCATGACACGCAAGCAATGACAAGGCAACACCAGCGAATAACTGAACGACACCTGGCACATCGGTCTCGGGGCGTTACAACACTCCACCACTACGAGAGGATCTCGTCCCGAGATCTAGAATGGCACCGGAGGGGCAACGGAAAAGAAAGAGAAGAGGTAAAACTAAGTTGCTTCTTTGACAAACGAGTGAGACCAAAGAACCTGGAAAAGGTTAAGCCATTTCGAGAAAAGAATACAACGGAAATGACGAAGCTGAAAACACTCCGTTAGAAAAGAGGAACAAGGGAAAACAACTTCGGGTAGCACTCCG
>NW_021277820.1:0-4991 GCF_002162155.2 Triticum dicoccoides | reverse complement strand
GTAATTCTTGTCGTGGTTTTTAGTTAAAAAATGAACTAAAATCATGACCAAAATTATGGAACGGAGGGAATACTATTTTGCTAACAATAGTGGCTGTGTGTTTCTGGTTAAAAGGTTGTTTGTAAATCTGAAAAAAAGGTTGTTTGTAAATCTGAAGGAATTGCTTGTAGGCTAGGTTATTGACAAGTTACTCCCTCTTTAAACAAATGTAAGACGTTTTAGGTCACTACTTTATACTCCCTCCATTCCAAAATATAGTGCGCCCGCGTTTCCTGAGGTCGAACTTTGACCATAAATTTAACGAACGAGACCGACTGCGGCGGGAGAAAAAGTTACATAATTAAAAACTTCTTTCGAATACGAATTCACTGATATAACTTTTGCCCCCGCCGCAATCGGTCTTGGTAGTTAAATTTACGGTCAAAGTTAAAGCACGGGGATAGAGGAAGCACTACATTGTGGAATGGAGGGAGTAGTGTTCTAAAATGTGTTACATTTGTTTACAGCGGGAGTACCATATGTAGGATGATTTTTTTTTAGGAATTTACAATTCATGTGTTATTCCTGTTGTTACTCGAAAGATAGATTGCATTACATAATGTGCTAACAGCTGTAGTGATGCTGATTTGATGGACAAGGACTGTCCGTCCGTCTGTTCGTAGTTTTTGTCCTTTGAACCTTTTTTCAGGGCAAGGTTAGTTGGCTGCATGGGTGACAGAAAGTGAGAGTTCTCAGCAGCATCCTTGGTATCCATCTTGATTCATCCTGTTTGTCGGTGATATATCTACTATTCCAAGTGCAGTGCAGGGGGAGATGAGATTTTGTGATTTTGCTTGGTACGGTGGATGGATGTATGATGGCTAATTTCAGTTGTCTTGGATTAGAATGCGATAAATAATCTGCAATTTCATTGGTCATCATGATTTAATGATGCTAAATTTCCCCAATTTCCCCAACCTTGGGATTTTTATGGGCGGACTGACCATTCATGTGTTTTGATGTTGTCAACTTGTGCACAGGAAGCCATGCTTTTGCTAAATAGTAAGGCAAAAAATTGTATCTTCGTCAAACATGTAATTCAATGAATAATGAGCAAAAACATGATGCTTAAAATAAAACAGAACATGTTAGTAATCGTACTAAACAAATTTCAGTTGTCGGAATACCAATAGTAATTTTTTATAATGAAAATTATAAATGAGAAGAAGCAGTGAAAACAATCAACTAAAATGGAGAAGCCCAAAACGCTGAACGCCTTGTGCACTCATGTGAGATAGATGGACTATTTATATTATTCAAATAAATTGGTTAAATTAATACATAAAATGTATCAATTCGGACATGCTATATGTAATGTAGCAGGTGGAGTTCATTTGAACGATATGCTCAACGTGGTTTCTGAAAGGAATCGAGCTTCTGGAGAATTTGGGTTGGGATGCACATTAGTTGCAAAATATTCTTATATGTAATCAATGTAACTCAGTTACGTCAAAACATAAGTGCTGAGAGGCTTTCCCTTAGAAAAATAAACCTTAACATCCATCTCCGTCCACGATTATCATTCTGACTCACAAACATCTCTTGATCCCAACAGCGAGCAAAGCAACATGTCGACAGCGGTTCAACGCGAGTTTCTTCTCCTAGTAAAAAACCTAGGGTTCTTGCCGCCAAGAGTTTCTCTTTCACAACATCTACCTGGAGCTTTCTCCTTGTTACCTGGGTTGATCAAGGGGTCTCTTGGCACACCTTCCGGACCTTGGTGGTGAGCACAATCTAGGGCTTGGGTTTTCTTGCTCGCTGTTTGATAGACATAGACATGAAGATAGGTGATGCTGGGGGGTCTAGTAGCAAAGCAAGGAGGAAACATGTGGAGGATCTCTTGGAGAGATTAAGGTTGCATGAAAAGGACGATGGAGATTTTGTTTGGGAGGATGAGATCCACGAGGCGGTGATGGCAGCCAAGTTGCTCATGATTGCTAGGGTTCACACAACTCAGGGGTTCAACCCTATGGCCCTGTACTCGGAGGAGGTCCGTTTAGAATCCGGCGAAGGGGGCGACCTAGAGGAGAATTGAGGACAATATTGACAATTCAATTTAACTGATTGGTGACTGGAGTAAGACCATGAATATGGGACCATGGCTGTATAGATACCAAGCTTTGATCATGGAAGAATATGGTGACTGCAAGAATCCTCGTTCGGTACTCTTGAAGAAGTTGTTCGTGTGGCACATGTTCTGAAATTGCGTGACAACACCAGTATGACTATCGAAATCATGAGCATCAACACGAAGGTTCCAAATCCAAGTGGTAGTATCAGGACCCTTAGCTAGTGTTCTTGTGAAATGGACGGGTGTAGGATCGAAAGTATGTCTAGAGGGGGGGTGATTAGACTACTTGATCAAATAAAAATCTAGCATTTTCCTAATTTTAAGTCTTGGCAGATTTTAGCAACTTATCACAAGTCAAGCAATCAACCTACACATGCAATTCTAAGAGTATAGCAGCGAAATGTAAATCATTTGCATATGAAGGTAAAGGGGAGGAGTTTGAAGGGAGCAAACGCAATGTAGACACGGAGATTTTTGGCGTGGTTCCGATAGGTGGTGCTATCGTAC
This sequence comes from Triticum dicoccoides, assembly GCF_002162155.2. Taxonomy (NCBI): domain Eukaryota; kingdom Viridiplantae; phylum Streptophyta; class Magnoliopsida; order Poales; family Poaceae; genus Triticum; species Triticum dicoccoides. The sequence goes on along the minus strand of NW_021277820.1, from coordinate 2,374 downwards.
ATCCACGTTGATGGAGACTTCAACCCATGAAAGGTAACGGCTACGTGAGTCCACGGAGGGCTCCACCCACGATGGGTCCACGAAGAAGCAACCTTGTCTATCCCACCATGGCCATCGCCCACGAAGGACTTGGCTCACTTGGGTAGATCTTCACGAAGTAGGCGATCTCCTTGCCCTTACAAACTCCTTGGTTCAACTCCACAATCTTGACGGAGGCTCCTAAGTGACACCTAACCAATCTAGGAGACACCACTCTCCAAAAGGTAACAGATGGTGTGTTGATGATGAACTCCTTGCTCTTGTGCTTCAAATGATAGTCTCCCCTGTTGGGAATATGCCCTAGAGGCAATAATAAATTAGTTATTATTATATTTCCTCATTCATGATAATCGTTTATTATCCATGCTAGAATTGTATTGATAGGAAACTCAGATACATGTGTGGATACATAGACAACACCATGTCCCTAGTAAGCCTCTAGTTGACTAGCTCGTTGATCAATAGATGGTTACGGTTTCCTGACCATGGACATTGGATGTCGTTGATGACGGGATCACATCATTAGGAGAATGATGTGATGGACAAGACCCAATCCTAAGCCTAGCACAAGATCATAGTTCGTATGCTAAAGCTTTTCTAATGTCAAGTATCATTTCCTTAGACCATGAGATTGTGCAACTCCCGGATACCGTAGGAATGCTTTGGGTGTGCCAAACGTCACAACATAACTGGGTGTCTATAAAGGTGCACTGCAGGTATCTCCGAAAGTGTCTGTTGGGTTGGCACGAATCGAGACTGGGATTTGTCACTCCGTGTAAATGGAGAGGTATCTCTGGGCCCACTCGGTAGGACATCATCATAATGTGCACAATGTGACCAAGGAGTTGATCACGGGATGATGTGTTACGGAACAAGTAAAAAGACTTGCCGGTAACAAGATTGAACAAGGTATCGGGATACCGACGATCGAATCTCGGAGAAGTACTATACCGGTAGACAAAGGGAATTGAATATGAGATTGATTGAATCCTCGACATCGTGGTTCATCCGATGAGATCATCGTGGAGCATGTGGGAGCCAACATGGGTATTCAGATCCCGGTATTGGTTATTGATTGGAGAGTTGTCTCGGTCATGTCTACATGTCTCCCGAACCCGTAGGGTCTACACACTTAAGGTTCGGTGACGCTAGAGTTGTAGAGATATTAGTATGCGGTAAACCGAAAGTTGTTCGGAGTCCCGGATGAGATCCCGGACATCACGAGGAGTTCCGGAATGGTCCGGAGGTAAAGATTTATATATAGGAAGTCCAGTTTCGGCCACCAGAGAGTTTCGGGAGTCATCGGTATTGTACCGGGACCACCAGAAGGGTCCCGGGGGTCCACCGGGTGGGGCCACCTGTCTCGGAGGGCCCCATGGGCTGAAGGGGCGTGGGAACCAGCCCCTGGTGGGCTGGTGCGCCCCCCCTTTAGGCCTCCCATGCGCCTAGGGTTGGAAACCCTAAGGGGTGGGGGCGCCTCCACTTGGCTTGGAGGCCAAGCCACCCCTAGGGCTGCTGCCCCCCTCCCTAGATGGGATCTACAAGGGGCCGGCGCCCCTCCTAGCCCCCTATATATAGTGGAGGGGAGGGAGGGCAGCCACACCTGAAGCCCTAGCGCCTCCCTCCCTCCTATGATGTAGACTGAAAGTCCACACTGCTATCTACTTCTGATATTCTGTGCGAATGGGCTTGTGATGTTCATCTTTCCTCTATTAGTTGTGCTTGCTTTACGAAAAGGGTTCTAAGAAAGTCTTTTCTTGTTATGCACCACTATCACTCCATGTGGAATATCAGTCAAAAGTTTTTATTGTTTTTATGTTTGTTGAGGTCCAGGGATGGAGATTCCTGGATGCACTGGGTATTACTACACCTTGTCTTGGTAACCTCTTTCAACTAGCTGGATGTGTCAATGTTTCAGTTCGTCATTAAGAGTCTTTTTCATACAAATGTTTTCTGTATATAGGTCTAGATGTTATTTTGATCCCTTACAGTTTAACGAACTTGGAATTCATTGTAAGCCATGCTTCTATGTAGATCCACAACAGTTTTTTGTTAAAAAGATCGCAAGTTTTTGTGGAGAAACTAAAATGTTATTTTGTATTACAACTCCTGTAGCATTTGGCACTATCCTGCAGTGAGAAATCTAAGTCGTATGTAGCAAATAATCTGCATGTGTCCAAAAACTTAGCACAAGTATATATATGCATGTAGCATGGTAGAAGTAGGACCGAATGCTAGTTTATTAACTGAGGCAAAGCATCATCACTTGTCAGTTGCTTCCTCCATCAAAGTTTTAAGGCCACTTAGTCTGGTTAAGTCAAAACTGTTCTAAATT
>NW_021277819.1:0-1265 GCF_002162155.2 Triticum dicoccoides | reverse complement strand
GAACACCCATAGAGTTCTGGTGTTGATCATGTTTTGCACGCGAGAGAGGTTTAGTCAGCGGATCTGCGACATTCAGATCCGTGTGCACTTTGCAAATCTCTATGTCTCCATCTTGAACATTTTCACGGATGGAGTTGAAACGACGCTTGATGTGCCTGGTCTTCTTGTGAAACCTGGGCTCCTTTGCGAGGGCAATAGCTCCAGTGTTGTCACAGAAGAGTTTGATCGGCCCCGACACATTGGGTATGACTCCTAGGTCGGTGATGAACTCCTTCACCCAAATCGCTTCATGTGCTGCCTCCGAGGCTGCCATGTACTCCGCTTCACACGTAGATCCCGCCACGACGCTCTGCTTGCAGCTGCACCAGCTTACTGCTCCACCATTCAACATATACACGTATCCGGTTTGTGACTTAGAGTCATCCGGATCTGAGTCGAAGCTAGCGTCGACGTAACCCTTTACGACGAGGTCTTCGTCTCCTCCATAAACGAGAAACATGTCCTTTGTCCTTTTCAGGTACTTCAGGATATTCTTGACCGCTGTCCAGTGTTCCTTGCCGGGATTACTTTGGTATCTTGCTACCAAACTTACGGCAAGGTTTACATCGGGTCTGGTACACAGCATGACATACATAATAGATCCTATGGCTGAAGCATAGGGGATGACACTCATCTCTTCTTTATCTTTTGCCGTGGTCGGTGACTGAGCTGAGCTCAGTCTCATACCTTGTAACATAGGCAAGAACCCCTTCTTGGACTGATCCATTCTGAATCTCTTCAAAATCTTATCAAGGTATGTACTTTGTGAAAGACCTATGAGGCGTCTCGATCTATCTCTATAGATCTTGATGCCTAATATATAAGCAGCTTCTCCAAGGTCCTTCATTGAAAAACATTTATTCAAGTAGGCCTTAATGCTGTCCAGAAATTCTATATTATTTCCCATCAGGAGTATGTCATCTACATATAATATGAGAAATGCTACAGAGCTCCCACTCACTTTCTTGTAAACGCAGGCTTCTCCATAAGTCTGCATAAACCCAAACGCTTTGATCATCTCATCAAAGCGAATGTTCCAACTCCGAGATGCTTGCACCAGTCCATAAATGGATCGCTGGAGCTTGCATACTTTGTTAGCGTTCTGAGGATCGACAAAACCTTCCGGCTGCATCATATACAGTTCTTCCTTAAGATGCCCGTTAAGGAATGCTGTTTTGACGTCCATCTGCCATATCTCATAATCATAGTATGCGGCAATTGCTAAC
>NW_021277818.1:0-1150 GCF_002162155.2 Triticum dicoccoides | reverse complement strand
GGTTGTGGTATTTGCAAAGGTGGTGGCACGTCTCCCGCGATCGACAAAGCCCATGAATTGACTCTGGATCCTGTCATGATTAGTAGAACAAGAAACAAAACCCAAAAATAATGTTCCTATAACTACTAGGATGTGGTGGTAAAACGCTCACAGTAAAGCAAATATCAATGTCTTACAAGTTCTTACCATGCAGCAGGCGGTGATCGGCAACCAGCGGTGTCAAGTAACTCCGAATATTGAGTAAAGCGATTGCCAGGGGAGCGTACGTATACACGGTGTAGAAATATGTGGAGCTGGGTTGGCTATATATGGTAGCAAAAGATTAGCAATAATCAATTCAAAGATGCAATGTTGAATAAACGCTCAACAACGGTACTGTGCTGGTCCTAGGCTAGACCGAACTAGAGACGCGAGCCTAGAACACTAATGAGGTCACGTCGTAGCACAACCAGCATCAATGAAGGATACAAAGTAGCTCTGGACAGCAAGATATAAGTGAAGATCACAACGGCAGTAAAGATAATGATGTGAAACAATAGCCAAGCTGTTTTACTGAACAGTGCACAAAACAGATTCCAATCCGAATTCAGGTACGAGATTGATTCTAGATAGATCCAATTTTTTTCTTCTCTCTTTTTTTTCTCACGCTTTTTTTTTCTTTTTCTTCTCCCTCTTTTTCTTTTTTTTCTTTCCTTTTTTCTCTCTCTTTTTTCTTTATCTTCTTTTTCTCCCTCTTTCCAAGACAAACTAGATAAGATGCAGATTCGATCAGGCGAAGATGTGAGTGACCTCAACTATGATTATGACAATAAACAGTGCGTAGCACGTGGTGGAAATTGGTGGATTGGATGGTGGACAGCGGATGGGATAACGATGCAGCGGCTGCGTGACTAATGTGAACAGAACTCGAAACTCTAAAGGAACTAGACACTAAGACCAGCAACTCGACACGACGATGCAACCGATGATTCAACTATGCAAGCAATGAAAAGAAAATTGCAAAGGCTCAGACTGGCTTGGACCAAGGATGAATAGATCTAACTCTTTTTTGTGGCTTTTTCTTGGACAATAGGTAAGAAAATAAATCTAATCTAGGAAAACTGGAAATTCTCACCGAGCAACCTGAAAACTGATACCACTTGATAGAGGC
>NW_021277817.1:0-1208 GCF_002162155.2 Triticum dicoccoides | reverse complement strand
TCGGTGCAAAAGGTGCACTTCCCAAGGTTACCAAACAAACGTGCATCACGTAGAGCAATAAAAACAGCACATAAATGTTCCAAATGTTCTTCCAAAGATCTGCTATAAATCAGTATGTCATCAAAGTAAACTACCACAAATCGTCCAATGAAAGCACGTAAAACTTCGTTCATTAATCTCATGAAAGTACTAGGTGCATTAGTTAACCCAAAAGGCATGACTAACCACTCATATAATCCAAACTTAGTTTTAAATGCTGTTTTCCATTCATCTCCCAATTTCATACGAATTTGATGGTAGCCACTACGCAAATCAACTTTGGAGAATATTGTAGAGCCACTCAATTCATCAAGCATATCATCTAGCCTAGGAATAGGATGACGATAACGAATAGTAATATTATTAATGCCTCTACAATCAGCACACATACGTGATGTACCATCCTTTTTCGGCACTAGAATAATAGGAACAGCACAAGGACTAAGGGATTCGCGTATATAACCTTTGTCGAGAAGCTCTTGTACTTGGCGCATAATCTCCTTCGTCTCCTCTGGATTGGTACGGTATGGTGCACGGTTTGGCAGTGAAGCACCGGGAATTAAGTCAATCTGATGCTCAATCCCTCGAATAGGCGGTAATCCCGGTGGCACGTCTTGTGGAAAGACGTCAGCGAACTCCTGCAGAATGTTAGTGACAGCAGGAGGCAAAGAGGAAGGCACGTCCTCGAATGAAAATAATGCCTCTTTGCACACAAAAGCATAACAAACAGATTTGCTGAAATCTAGCTCATCAATATCAGATTTGGTGGCAAATAAACATGCACTTTTCAATTTAATTTCAGAAGCAACACTAGATGGTTTATGATTAGGCTTCATTTGTTGCTCAAATTCTTTTGCCACAATCTGATTTTCACTCTTATTCGTCTCCTGTTTTGCTTTATTAGCTCTATTAATATCATCTTTCAAAATGGAATCAGGAGTCATAGGAAGCAAAGTAATATTTTTATCCTTATGAACAAGAGTATAGTGATTGTTTCTACCATGGTGTACAGAATTTTTATCAAATTGCCATGGTCTACCAAGTAATAAGGAACATGCTTGCATAGGTACCACATCACAATCAACATAATCAGCATATGTAGAGATACTAAAATGCACACGAACAGTACGTGTTACCTTAACCTTGCCGCTGTTGTTGAACCATTGGAT
>NW_021277816.1:0-1675 GCF_002162155.2 Triticum dicoccoides | reverse complement strand
TTCACGTGGGCCCACATGTCAGGAGCTGACATATGTTAGCCTCCTACTGGCTATCTTTGCCGAGAGCCAATCTCGGCAATGTTGGCCCTCGGCCTATTCACATGGGCCCACATGTCAGGAGCTGACACATGTCAGCCTCCTACTGGCTATCTTTGCCGAGAGCCCCTCTGGGCAATGTTGGCCCTCGGCCTGTTCACGTGGGCCAACATGTCAGGAGCTGACACATGTCAGCCTCCTACTGGCCATCTTTGCCAAGAGCCCCTCTCTGCAATGTTGGCCCTCGGCCTGTTCACGTGGGCCCACATGTCAGGAGCAGACATGGCAACCATCGTCCCCGCCTGGCATCCGTTATCTACTTTATTTTGCTGAGAGGGGTTGTTTATCTCTCGGCAAAGGCTTTTCCAAGTGCCCGTGTTTTTGGCTCTCGGCAGATTCTTGTTTGTCGAAGAGGTGTACGCTGGGTGCCTTTTGCCAAGGGTGACACTCGGCAAATGCTTTGTCGGCGGTTTTCGGGCCTTTGCCGAGTGTCCGTGGCACTCGGCGTACGTCAGAATTCCAGTAGTGTTTGTATTTCCCCAACTTTTTGTCAACATACATATTTACTTATGTATATTTGCATGTGATGTTGTTTTGTGCTTTGCCTTGTATGGAATGGTTAATGAACCGTCAAGGTCTCCAACCACTCTTTTCTGTTTTTCATTTTCTCAAAGGACGAAAGAGTTCCAAGCTTGGAAGTTTGCCGGGGGGAGTGATGGTGTGGATACCACCCAGTTTCGTTCAAGTGATCATTTTGTGCGACAAAAAATGCAGTACAAGGAAAAACTAAGTTGAAGAACTTTGAAACAAATTCATTGTTACATTGGCAATTTTCCCTTGAATGATTTAATCTTTGTATCAGAAACATGCACGTGAAGGAATATTGGCATGATCACTTGCACTGTTATTTTGTTTCGAGTCCGCTCGACAAAATAACTAGCTGCATTGGGACCGTCTAAGGTAAAACTTGTCGGCATGTGACATTTCCAACAGGATGCAAAGGATCCGTTGCTCAAGCACTCGTGGAAAGTGCGTGCACCGGCAAGCCTCCGGCAAGCGTAGGGTATGAACATTGTAACGCCCGGATAATCTTGCTATAGTAATCCCACGCTAATCATGCCATGTCATCCCGATTACTGTTGCTAAACGCCCATTAGTTCAAACCGCGTCAAATTCAAATTTAAAATTAAAATTAATGTCGGCAATAAAAGTTTTCAAAATTGAAACAAATATGTTCGATGGTTGCCAAAAATTACAAAGGTAATTATGGTGCAGCAAACACATTTTTATAAAATGTCTTATTAATTTAAAAGGTTTAAAAACAGAAGTGCAAATAGATAAAAACAAAACAAAAAAAGAAGAAGAGAGAAACCCCCCTGGGCCGTGGACCAACTGGGCCAACCCAACCGGGCCAGCCGGCCACCCCACCAGGCCGGCCCAACCAGCCCCCACTCCCCATAACCCCCCACTCCACCCGTCAAACCCTAGCCCACTCCCCATTTACCCCACGACGCTCCCCCCTCGCTCTGGATCTGGATCGGGAGGAGCCCGATCCCCTTCGCCCTCGCTCGATGGCCGACGCCGCCTAGACCTCGCCGGAGGCCACGTCGCCGGACTCCCCTGCTGGCCTGCATCCTCT
>NW_021277815.1:0-1099 GCF_002162155.2 Triticum dicoccoides | reverse complement strand
GGGCGTCTGAGCGACACCACATAAAGGGCTTTAAAAGAAATGCCACCGTCGGGCGTCTGAGCGACACCACATAAAGGGCTTTAAAAGAATGCCACAGTCGGGCGTCTGAGCGACACCACATAAAGGGCTTTAAAATAAACAATCATAATGAATATCCTGGAGGTAGGATCATCCCAGAGATACTCAGTAATAACAATAATATCACGGGTTAGTCAACAATAATAATAATCATAGATATCACAAGTCACGAGTAGTAATTCCATTTCCTGGTTAACCGTTTCACCTCCGAAGACCGACACTAAGACCGACACCTGACCCATCCCAGACTGTAATCCTTAACCATGGACACGGCTATTCGAATAGGTTTATTCTCTGCAGAGGGTGTACTCTTTACCCACGAGTAACGGATTTCTTTAGTCCATCGGGACTAATTCCATCTACGGTCTTTTTGTTGAAAACACACCTAACTTGCACACACCAGCTTATCACACACGTGTCTGGAATCACCCACGACACCTGTTAAGCAAACTCTAAGTGGGGAGGCTACAACCTCGCGTAGCATGGGATCAAACTTATATCGCGCGCTCTAAGGGGTGGCCTCCCCTCTCGGTCCCAACCGGAAACACCCATGCCCCGGACCAGGTGGCCTTCCTACCAGCTACAAACGGTATCATCCACCCTGGCCTCTCTGTACGGTGTGTGCTAGAAAGAGGTTGACAACTTACTGAACCGTACTCTACTTGCTGTAGAGACGAGTGGTAGTACGAAACAAGTATGGGGGTTACTGGAACAAGACTCGATCTACGGTCGACTCAGGAGGTTTAAGTATTCCCTGCATGATTAGTATAACGAATATATTTCAACCAATACAATCAACACTCATTATATCTTACCATGCCATACCGGACATAACCGTCCCGACGGTGACCGGCGACAAACTCATGCCTACCCAAGGCAGAGGTTTTCCCGGTTCCTACCGGTATGCATGCAAGGCACATGAGGATGATTATCATCACAAGTGTGTTCATTTCCAACAGCATGGAAATCAATAACATGCACCCATGCATATGATCATATCACATGAAATAACAAGTCCTTC
>NW_021277814.1:13563-33606 GCF_002162155.2 Triticum dicoccoides | reverse complement strand
GCATAATGACCTCCTCCCTTACAACGACGACAAATAATATCACTTGTGTGCCCTGTTGATGCCATGGAAGAAGAAGAACGCTGTGCAGGCCCCGCAGGTGCGCTCTTGGCAGATAATGGTGGTTGTGCCTGTTTTCTTGTATCACGGCTGGAGGTGGCACCGGATGGAGGTGCTGGTGCAGTTGAAGTAGAAGATGCACGTGGTGTCCATGATGAAGGTCGGCCTGCAGAAAAGTTAGTTCGCCCCAATGCTTGTCGATCCTGCACTTCACGTTCAGCTTTACAAGCAAGATGGAATAAACGAGTGATATTAGTATACTCCTTATAGTCTAGAATGGTCTGAATCTCTCTATTTAATCCTCCCAGAAAACGTGCAAGCATAGCTTCATTCTCCTCAACAATACCACATCTAATCATGCCAGTTTGTAATTCCTGATAATATTCTTCTACAGAATTTTTTCCTTGTCTTAAGCGCTGCAATTTTTGAAGCAATTCACGTTGATAATATGGTGGAACCCAACGCGTACGCATAGCAGTTTTCAAAGCAGCCCAAGTAGTTGGAATAGGATACAATCTACAATGTTCAGACCACCATACACATGCAAAACTAGTGAAAGCACAAACAGCAGCAGCAACTCGTCTCTCCTCAGGATATTGTAAACACGTAAATCGTTGTTCAGTTTCTAACTCCCAAGTAAGATATATATCAGGAACATATCTACCCTCAAATGGTGGAATATTCAATTTCAGTTTAGGAATATGGACATCATGTCGTACCTGAGGTGGTGGTGCAGGCCTACCATTACGAATATATACCTGAGGTCGACCTGCTGGTGGTGGTATAGGTGGCTGCACGTAGTGTTGATTTTGATCAACCTCATCCTCATAGTCTCCCACATAATCATCCTCCTCCGCATCAGCAGCAGGAGCCACAGAAGTATCAACAGTGATGAGGACATGACTACCTTGGATATGACCAAAAGTATTGCATATATGCATATTTGTCAGGTGATTTCTAGTGCAAACTATTCAATAATCTATTTATGTTATCCAGAACAAAAATACTTCACACACTTTTGTGTTTTGTCTAATTGCAGGTGTATGGGACATTTGTACAATCCACATATGAAGATAAGGAAGAAAGAGATGTTTATTTGCTGTCCAAAAAGTTCTCTCACGTCACTTTTGGCCCAAGAGAAGATAGAGTCCAAGTCTCTCACGTTCTGGATTCAGATTCGGACTGCACAGACACACCTGACTCAAAACGCACACAAGTTTTTCATACGGACTCCGAATTGGGTGATTCGTTTTTTGTTGGAAACTAGATTTCGTGCACTTTCCAACCCAATTGGAATCACCTTCAAATTCGTCCGGAGCGTTGAGTTGTGGACGAAACAATCTGATGCTGCAGCAGAATTCGAGTCAAACTACAAGTCCAAAGGTGTTACATCACCTCCACGTGGGCCCATTGGCCTTGTACGACCTAGATTTAGTTTTAGGCTGCCTTGGGACGTCCTCCCACCTCCTTGGCCGCCACCCCTTGCTCCTATATAAGTAGATCCATCTAGTAGCTTTTCCTTGGGATTTGTTTAGTTAAAAGTTAGCCATTGCAACTTCGTGTACTTCGTTTGTGTCCAACGACCAGACAAAGACCGCTTCCGGATCCCCACCATTATCAATACTTCATATATATTTGCAATATTCAGATTGCTTTATCATATTCTTGCTCGTTCTTCGATTGCTTGCAGGAATAGACCTTCGTGGTCAGGCTGACCGTGCTTCCAGCATCGTCAGTAACCTCAGGAGATTGGTTTAGCGATTGCTAAGGCGCAACGTCGTTCACGTTTGTAGTCGGATCGTCAAAGTCGTCTCCACCAAATCGATAGTTATCATCTCATCGAAAGATCGGGACCCTCGCCTCTATCAAGTGGTATCAGTTTTCAGGTTGCTCGGTGAGAATTTCCAGTTTTCCTAGATTAGATTTACTTTCTTACCTATTGTCCAAGAAAAAGCCACAAAAAAGAGTTAGATCTATTCATCCTTGGTCCAAGCCAGTCTGAGCCTTTGCAATTTTCTTTTCATTGCTTGCATAGTTGAATTATCGGTTGCATCGTCGTGTCGAGTTGCTGGTCTTAGTGTCTAGTTCGTTTAGAGTTTCGAGTTCTGTTCACATTAGTCACGCCACCACTGCATCATTATCCCATCCGCTGTCCACCATCCCATCCACCAATTTCCACCATGTGCTACGCACTGTTTATTGTCATAATCATAGTTGAGGTCACTCACATCTTCGCCTGATCGAATCTGCATCTTATCTAGTTTGTCTTGGAAAGAGGGAGAAAAAGAAGATAAAGAAAAAAAAAGAAAGAAAAAAGGAAAGAAAAAAAAAGAAAAAGAGAGAGAAGAAAAAGAAAAAAAAGTGTGAGGAAAAAAAAAGAGAAGAAAAAAAAAACAAAAAAATCGGCACAAACTTTTTCAGAGGAAAGTTGGAGACAAAGTTGTTGATATATCCTGCTTGGCTGTTGTTTCACCTCATTATCTTTACTGTCGTTGTGATCTTCATTTATATCTTGCTGTCCAGAGCTACTTAGTGTCCTTCATTGATTCTAGTTGTGCTACGACGTGACCTCATTAGTGTTCTAGGCTCGCGTCTCTAGTTCGGTCTAGCCTAGGACCAGCACAGTACCGTCGTTGAGCGTTTATTCAACATTGCATCTTTGAATTGATTATTGCTAATCTTTTGCTACCATATATAGCCAACCCAGCTCCACATATTTCTACACCGTGTATACGTACGCTCCCCTGGCAATCGCTTTACTCAATATTCGGAGTTACTTGACACCGCTGGTTGCCGATCACCGCCTGCTGCATGGTAAGAACTTGTAAGACATTGATATTTGCTTTACTGTGAGCGTTTTACCACCACATCCTAGTAGTTATAGGAACATTATTTTTGGGTTTTGTTTCTTGTTCTACTAATCATGACAGGATCCAGAGTCAATTCATGGGCTTTGTCGATCGCGGGAGACGTGCCACCACCTTTGCAAATACCACAACCGTCACGAGAGGTGCACTGATGAGGACATCAATACAATTGTTACACCCACAGCCCCTGCTGCTATACATACTGGACCAATTACTAGAGCTCGTGCACGCCAACTAAATTACCAGGTACTTTCGTTTCTTGGTAATGATTCTAATGTTTATGAGAATATGATGCTGCCTAAATTGGATACATTTGTTTTGCTTACAAATGAAGGGCCTAGCTTGGAGAAGGATGAACATTGGAGCAAGAACAAGCATGGAGATGATGGCATGCGCAAGGGGAACAAGAACGGAGTTACAAGTGATGATTTCAGGACTTTGAAGCCACCATAATGGGTGCATGAAGCCTTGGACGAAATATACAAGATGCCACTTCATAAATTTCGTCCCGAGGCTATTTTAGGTGCTGCGTCACCTTATTATTGGGCCAGGCCCATGTAATTTCGAAATACATAAGTATAGGCTATTTTTAGAGTCCGTATGTGTGGGGAAACAAGAGATAGGGTTGATTTCGGACTCCTCCACCAAGGGCCACGAAATTCCCCCCCCCCTCTTCCTCCATATATACAGCCCTTAGGGCATCGTTTAGACTTTGGGTTTTGTTTAGATTAAAAGTTCGCCATAGCTGCAACTTCGCGTACTTCGTTTGTGTTCAACGACCAGACAAAGGCGTCACAGAACCCCACCTTGATCAATAAAGCTTCCATCTTATATTCGCAATATCCAGATTGCAATCTTAGTTTCTTGCTTGTTCTTCGTTTGCTCGCAGGAAACAGACCCTCGTGGTCAGGTTGATCGTGCTCCGGCGTGGTCAATAACCTCTCGGAGTTGGTTTAGCGATTGCTAAGGCGCGACGTTCTCGCACGTTCGTAGTCGGATCGTCAAAGTCGACTTCCACCAAAGCGAAATCCACCATCTCATCGAAAGACGGGACACCTTTGCCTCTATCAAGTGGTATCAGATTTCCAGGTTGCTCGATGAGATTTTACAGTTTTTCGTAGTTTAGATCGAGTCTGTTCTTCATACCTACAGTCCACGAAAAAGCCACAAAAAAAATTAGGGTTAGTTCATCATATCCGAACCAATCTGAGCCTTTGCATAATCTTTTTAGGGTTTTGCTTTGTTGAATTTGCGGTTGCATCGTCGTGTCTAGTTGCTGGTCTTAGAGTCTAGTCTTTTAGAGTTTCGAGTTCTGGTCATAAGTTGTCACGCCGCCGCCGCACCATCATCATCACCCCTGCCATCTACCACCACCGCTTATCCGCCACCGCTTCGAATCCGTATCCATATACCACCACAGCTGTCATATACCACCACCGCTGCCATCTACCACCATATATCCACCACCAATCCGAGTTCTTGTCATATTAGGTTTGTTTTCGAGATCCATCTAGATTCCGATTCGTGTTTCCTTGCCGGAGTAGGTTTCGGAAAAAAAAAAGAGTCGGGTAGCCATGCTCCGTTTAGGCCCAAAAATTTTCGAAAACGCATTTTTCGAAAAAAATTCTGGCTATCCTATTTTTAGGTGTTTCTGAGTGTTTTGAGACAGGTGCCATTATAGGAAGTTTTTTTTGACCCGTTTCCAGTTTTTGGGTCCGGGCAGTCAAAACAAAAAAAATTTGGTCAAAAAAATTTGGTGCCCATCCTGTCAGTTTGAGCTAAGAAGAGTTTTGAGACACTCGCCATTATAGTGATTTTTCGCAAAAAAAAAGTAGCGCAAAAAAAAAAGAGCGCAAAAAAAAAAGAGCGAAAAAAAATTCCAGAGTGTGCTTTTCCCTTGTTTACGTGCCGCGCCGTGATTTTGTTAGTGTTCTAGGCTCGCGTCTCTAGCACAGTCTAGCCTAGGACCAGCACAGTACCGTCGTTGAGCGTTTATTCAACTTTGCATCTCTGAATTGATTATTGCTGACCCTTTTTGCTACCATATTATAAGCCTTCCCAGCTCCACATACATCTACTTCGTGCGTTTGACTCTCCCTGGTAATCGCTCTATCCAAGCTTTGAGAGTTTTTGACTACAACGGTTGCCGATCACCGCCTGCTGCTGGGTAAGAACTGGTAAGAATTTGAGATTTGCTTGACGGATTTGTGACACCCACCACCACCACTTGTTCGTAGTCTGTAGGATCATATTCTTGTGTGTTTCTATTGCTGCTAACCATGCCAGGATCACAAGCCGACGAGATTGACTGGGAGAATTTATCGAACAAGGAGCTTCATGATAAGTTTCAGCAAATGATGACTGAACAGGTGCAAGATGTGCTGAACAATTTTGAAGAGGCCATGGAGAAGATCACTGGCTTTGAGAAGACGTTCGAAACAAAGCTCGATAACAAGTTTAATGAATTGCTCGCGCGTCTTCCACCACCACCACGTATTTCGAAATTACATGGGCCTGGCCCAATAATAAGGTGACGCAGCACCTAAAATAGCCTCGGGACGAAATTTATGAAGTGGCATCTTGTATATTTCGTCCAAGGCTTCATGCACCCATTATGGTGGCTTCAAAGTCCTGAAATCATCACTTGTAACTCCATTCTTGTTCCCCTTGCGCATGCCATCATCTCCATGCTTGTTCTTGCTCCAATGTTCATCCTTCTCCAAGCTAGGCCCTTCATTTGTAAGCAAAACAAATGTATCCAATTTAGGCAGCATCATATTCTCATGAACATTAGAATCATTACCAAGAAACGAAAGTACCTGGTAATTTAGTTGGCGTGCACGAGCTCTAGTAATTGGTCCAGTATGTATAGCAGCAGGGGCTGTGGGTGTAACAATTGTATTGATGTCCTCATCACATGATCAGGTTAATGTATCTATACCACCATTTAATGGCCGTTTTAAACCTGCTTTATATATTGAATGGGAGTTCGACATAAAAAATATATTTGCTTCCCATAATTTCGATGAACATAAAAAGGTTAAGGTTGCGGTTGGTTCTTTCACTGGTTATGCTTTGGTTTGGTGGAGTGAATATTGTCGGTTACACCCTGATTATATACCTACTACTTGGGATGATTTGAAACTTGCCATGCGACATACTTTCGTCCCTGCTTATTATACTCGTGACATGATTAAGAAGTTGCAACACTTAAAACAAGGTAGTGAAACTGTAACAAAATATTATGATGATTTACAAACTACCTTGTTGCATTCCTCTTTAGAAGAAAGTGAAGATGATTTTATGGATAGATTTTGGGGAGGATTAAACCGTGATATTCAAGAGATACTAATTCATGAAGAGTGTTATCCTATGGACCATTTGCTTCATCTTGCTTGCAAAGCTGAACAGGAAATAAAACGACGTGTTGGCCACGAGGAGAACAAGCGCACGGTGCACATTCTAAGAGTTGATATGATTGTTCCTTCAACTACTAGGCATACTATGACAACCACATCCGTTGTTGTCAGGACTACATCACCTCCACCATGTGACACATCGCCCCCGAGAGTGGCTACATCATCTGAGTTGATCATAAGAGGTAATGACAAAGGTACTGATCTTCCATCTCTACATGAGAATGATGAATGCCTTGTCAATTTGAATGCACCATCTGATGAGCTACCCACTACTTTGATCACACCACCTATTTTAGAGGACTACGTTGATAATTTGACTTTGCCATGTGATCAAACAACTGAAATACCAACAATTTTGAGTGCACCCATTGAATTAACTATTGATGTAAAAGAACCAATGTTTAATCATTTTGATATGACCTCTAATCTTGGTGATGATTCTGTGTTGAATGACTTATTGCATGTTTGCTTATTTAAGCATGTTGTAGCATGTAAATTTGATGCAAGTAAGGTTTATTCACCAATGTTGGGATGGTTTAATGATGAACATTGTCAATCTTTTGAAATGAATAAGAGCTTCACTTTTATGTGCAAACTGAGTTGCAATATTTTCATGCCTTCTACTTCTTGTGCTAATTTTTTGTCTTTAGATTTTATGAACTATGCAAGTTACTCATCTATTCATGTGTCATATATGCAAAAATCAAGGGAAGTAAAAATGGATGACATATACATATACAACATGTACACCTTGTCTCTTTTGTTAGCCACATTTCAGATTAAGCAACGCCGAGGACGGCTTTATTTTCAAGAAGGGGAGGATGATGAGGACATGACTACCTTGGATATGACCAAAAGTATTGCATATATGCATATTTGTCAGGTGATTTCTAGTGCAAACTATTCAATAATCTATTTATGTTATCCAGAACAAAAATACTTCACACACTTTTGTGTTTTGTCTAATTGCAGGTGTATGGGACATTTGTACAATCCACATATGAAGATAAGGAAGAAAGAGATGTTTATTTGCTGTCCAAAAAGTTCTCTCACGTCACTTTTGGCCCAAGAGAAGATAGAGTCCAAGTCTCTCACGTTCTGGATTCAGATTCGGACTGCACAGACACACCTGACTCAAAACGCACACAATTTATTCATACGGACTCCGAATTGGGTGATTCTTTTTTTGTTGGAAACTAGATTTCGTGCACTTTCCAACCCAATTGGAATCACCTTCAAATTCGTCCGGAGCGTTGAGTTGTGGACGAAACAATCTGATGCTGCAGCAGAATCCGAGTCAAACTACAAGTCCAAAGGTGTTACATCACCTCCACTTGGGCCCATTGGCCTTGTACGACCTAGATTTAGTTTTAGGCTGCCTTGGGACGTCCTCCCACCTCCTTGGCCGCCACCCCTTGTTCCTATATAAGTAGATCCATCTAGTAGCTTTTCCTTGGGATTTGTTTAGTTAAAAGTTAGCCATTGCAACTTCGTGTACTTCGTTTGTGTCCAACGACCAGACAAAGACCGCTTCCGGATCCCCACCATTATCAATACTTCATATATATTTGCAATATTCAGATTGCTTTATCATATTCTTGCTCGTTCTTCGATTGCTTGCAGGAATAGACCTTCGTGGTCAGGCTGACCGTGCTTCCAGCATCGTCAGTAACCTCAGGAGATTGGTTTAGCGATTGCTAAGGCGCAACGTCGTTCACGTTTGTAGTCGGATCGTCAAAGTCGTCTCCACCAAATCGATAGTTATCATCTCATCGAAAGATCGGGACCCTCGCCTCTATCAAACAGCAGCACCAACAGTTTGGCCAAACGCAAGAGGAACACGGCTTGCTCGGCGGAGGTCTGCTTCGCGACGTGGAGGTAGTCGTTGTTGTTGTTGTTGTTGGAGAGGTGCGTTAGCTGCAGCGGGTGGTGGTGGTGGAAGACGCGCGAGCAATTCATTAAACTTGTTATCGAGCTTTGTTTCGAACGTCTTCTCAAAGCCAGTGATCTTCTCCATGGCCTCTTCAAAATTGTTCAGCACATCTTGCACCTGTTCAGTCATCATTTGCTGAAACTTATCATGAAGCTCCTTGTTCGATAAATTCTCCCAGTCAATCTCGTCGGCTTGTGATCCTGGCATGGTTAGCAGCAATAGAAACACACAAGAATATGATCCTACAGACTACGAACAAGTGGTGGTGGTGGGTGTCACAAATCCGTCAAGCAAATCTCAAATTCTTACCAGTTCTTACCCAGCAGCAGGTGGTGATCGGCAACCGTTGTAGTCAAAAACTCTCAAAGCTTGGATAGAGTGATTACCAGGGAGAGTCAAACGCACGACGTAGATGTATGTGGAGCTGGGAAGGCTTATAATATGGTAGCAAAAAGGGTCAGCAATAATCAATTCAGAGATGCAAAGTTGAATAAACGCTCAACGACGGTACTGTGCTGGTCCTAGGCTAGACTGTGCTAGAGACGCGAGCCTAGAACACTAACAAAATCACGGCGCGGCACGTAAACAAGGGAAAAGCACACTCTGGAATTTTTTTTCGCTCTTTTTTTTTTGCGCTCTTTTTTTTTTGCGCTACTTTTTTTTTGCGAAAAATCACTATAATGGCGAGTGTCTCAAAACTCTTCTTAGCTCAAACTGACAGGATGGGCACCAAATTTTTTTGACCAAATTTTTTTTGTTTTGACTGCCCGGACCCAAAAACTGGAAACGGGTCAAAAAAAACTTCCTATAATGGCACCTGTCTCAAAACACTCAGAAACACCTAAAAATAGGATAGCCAGAATTTTTTTCGAAAAATGCGTTTTCGAAAATTTTTGGGCCTAAACGGAGCATGGCTACCCGACTCTTTTTTTTTTCCGAAACCTACTCCGGCAAGGAAACACGAATCGGAATCTAGATGGATCTCGAAAACAAACCTAATATGACAAGAACTCGGATTGGTGGTGGATATATGGTGGTAGATGGCAGCGGTGGTGGTATATGACAGCTGTGGTGGTATATGGATACGGATTCGAAGCGGTGGCGGATAAGCGGTGGTGGTAGATGGCAGGGGTGATGATGATGGTGCGGCGGCGGCGTGACAACTTATGACCAGAACTCGAAACTCTAAAAGACTAGACTCTAAGACCAGCAACTAGACACGACGATGCAACCGCAAATTCAACAAAGCAAAACCCTAAAAAGATTATGCAAAGGCTCAGATTGGTTCGGATATGATGAACTAACCCTAATTTTTTTTGTGGCTTTTTCGTGGACTGTAGGTATCAAGAACAGACTCGATCTAAACTACGAAAAACTGTAAAATCTCACCGAGCAACCTGGAAATCTGATACCACTTGATAGAGGCAAAGGTGTCCCGTCTTTCGATGAGATGGTGGATTTCGCTTTGGTGGAAGTCGACTTTGACGATCCGACTACAAACGTGCGAGGACGTCGCGCCTTAGCAATCGCTAAACCAACTCCGAGAGGTTATTGACCACGCCGGAGCACGATCAACCTGACCACGAGGGTCTGTTTCCTGCGAGCAAACGAAGAACAAGCAAGAAATTGAGATTGCAATCTGGATATTGCGAATATAAGATGAAAGCTTTATTGATCAAGGTGGGGTTCTGTGACGCCTTTGTCTGGTCGTTGAACACAAACGAAGTACGCGAAGTTGCAGCTATGGCGAACTTTTAATCTAAACAAAACCCAAAGTCTAAACGATGCCCTAAGGGCTGTATATATGGAGGAAGAGGGGGGAATTTCGTGGCCCTTGGTGGAGGAGTCCGAAATCAACCCTATCTCTTGTTTCCCCACACATAGGACTCTAAAAATAGCCTATACTTATGTATTTCGAAATTACATGGGCCTGGCCCAATAATAAGGTGACGCAGCACCTAAAATAGCCTCGGGACGAAATTTATGAAGTGGCATCTTGTATATTTCGTCCAAGGCTTCATGCACCCATTATGGTGGCTTCAGAGTCCTGAAATCATCACTTGTAACTCCATTCTTGTTCCCCTTGCGCATGCCATCATCTCCATGCTTGTTCTTGCTCCAATGTTCATCCTTCTCCAAGCTAGGCCCTTCATTTGTAAGCAAAACAAATGTATCCAATTTAGGCAGCATCATATTCTCATGAACATTAGAATCATTACCAAGAAACGAAAGTACCTGGTAATTTAGTTGGCGTGCACGAGCTCTAGTAATTGGTCTAGTATGTATAGCAGCAGGGGCTGTGGGTGTAACAATTGTATTGATGTCCTCATCATACTAGGTGCATTAGTTAACCCAAAAGGCATGACTAACCACTCATATAATCCAAACTTAGTTTTAAATGCTGTTTTCCATTCATCTCCCAATTTCATACGAATTTGATGGTAGCCACTACGCAAATCAACTTTGGAGAATATTATAGAGCCACTCAATTCATCAAGCATATCATCTAGCCTAGGAATAGGATGACGATAACGAATAGTAATATTATTAATGCCTCTACAATCAACACACATACGTGATGTACCATCCTTTTTCGGCACTAGAATAATAGGAACAGCACAAGGACTAAGGGATTCGCGTATATAACCTTTGTCGAGAAGCTCTTGTACTTGACGCATAATCTCCTTCGTCTCCTCTGGATTGGTACGGTATGGTGCACGGTTTGGCAGTGAAGCACCGGGAATTAAGTCAATCTGATAAATTTTTTTTGTGGCTTTTTCGTGGACTATAGGTATGAAGAACAGACTCGATCTAAACTACGAAAAACTGTAAAATCTCACCGAGCAACCTGGAAATCTGATACCACTTGATGAAGGCAAAGGTGTCCCGTCTTTTGATGAGATGGTGGATTTCGCTTTGGTGGAAGTCGACTTTGACGATCCGACTACGAACGTGCGAGGACGTTGCGCCTTAGCAATCGCTAAACCAACTCCGAGAGGTTATTGACCACGCCGGAGCACGATCAACCTGACCACGAGGGTCTGTTTCCTGCGAGCAAACGAAGAACAAGCAAGAAACTAAGATTGCAATCTGGATATTGCGAATATAAGATGAAAGCTTTATTGATCAAGGTGGGGTTCTGTGACGCCTTTGTCTGGTCGTTGAACACAAACGAAGTACGCGAAGTTGCAGCTATGGCGAACTTTTAATCTAAACAAAACCCAAAGTCTAAACGATGCCCTAAGGGCTGTATATATGGAGGAAGAGGGGGGAATTTCGTGGACCTTGGTGGAGGGGTCCGAAATCAACCCTATCTCTTGTTTCCCCACACATACGGACTCTCAAAATAGCCTATACTTATGTATTTCGAAATTACATGGGCCTGGCCCAATAATAAGGTGACGCAGCACCTAAAATAGCCTCGGGACGAAATTTATGAAGTGGCATCTTGTATATTTCGTCCAAGGCTTCATGCACCCATTATGGTGGCTTCAATGTCCTGAAATCATCACTTGTAACTCCGTTGTTGTTCCCCTTGCGCATGCCATCATCTCCATGCTTGTTCTTGCTCCAATGTTTATCCTTCTCCAAGCTAGGCCCTTCATTTGTAAGCAAAACAAATGTATCCAATTTAGGCAGCATCATATTCTCATGAACATTAGAATCATTACCAAGAAACGAAAGTACCTGGTAATTTAGTTGGCGTGCACGAGCTCTAGTAATTGGTCCAGTATGTATAGCAGCAGGGGCTGTGGGTGTAACAATTGTATTGATGTCCTCATCACTATATATGGTAGCAAAAGATTAGCAATAATCAATTCAAAGATGCAATGTTGAATAAACGCTCAACGACGGTACTGTGCTGGTCCTAGGCTAGACCGGACTAGAGACGCGAGCCTAGAACACTAATGAGGTCACGGCGTAGCACAACTAGCATCAATGAAGGATACAAAGTAGCTCTGGACAGCAAGATATAAGTGAAGATCACAACGGCACTAAAGATAATGATGTGAAACAATAGCCAAGCTGTTTTACTGAATAGAGCACAAAACAGATTCCAATCCGAATTCAGGTACGAGATTGATTCTAGATAGATCCAATTTTTTTTCTTCTCTCTTTTTTTTCTCATGCTTTTTTTTTCTTTTTCTTCTCCCTCTTTTTCTTTTTTTTCTTTCCTTTTTTCTCTCTTTTTTTCTTTATCTTCTTTTTCTCCCTCTTTCCAAGACAAACTAGATAAGATGCAGATTCGATCAGGCGAAGATGTGAGTGACCTCAACTATGATTATGACAATAAACAGTGCGTAGCACGTGGTGGAAATTGGTGGATTGGATGGTGGACAGCGGATGGGATAATGATGCAGCGGCTGCGTGACTAATGTGAACAGAACTCGAAACTCTAAACAAACTAGACACTAAGACCAGCAACTCGACACGACGATGCAATCGATAATTCAACTATGCAATCAATGAAAAGAAAATTGCAACGGCTCAGACTGGCTTGGACCAAGGATGAATAGATCTAACTCTTTTTTGTGGCTTTTTCTTGGACAATAGGTAAGAAAGTAAATCTAATCTAGGAAAACTGGAAATTCTCACCGAGCAACCTGAAAACTGATACCACTTGATAGAGGCGGGGGTCCCGATCTTTCGATGAGATGATAACAATCGATTTGGTGGAGACGACTTTGACGATCCGACTACAAACGTGCAACGACGTTGTGCCTTAGCAATCGCTAAACCAACTCCGAGAGGTTATTGACCACGCCGGAGCACGATCAACCTGACCACGAAGGTCTATTCCTGCAAGCAATCGAAGAACAAGCAAGAATATGATAAAAGCAATCTGAATATCGCGAATATGTATGAAGTATTGATAATGGTGGGGATCCGTAAGCGGTCTTGGTCTGGTCGTTGGACACAAACGAAGTACACGAAGTTGCAATGGCTAACTTTTAACTAAACAAATCCCAAGGAAAAGCTACTAGATGGATCTACTTATATAGGAGCAAGGGGTGGCGCCCAAGGAGGTGGGAGGACGTCCCAAGGCAGTCTAAAACTAAATCTAGGTCGTACAAGGCCAATGGGCCCAAGTGGAGGTGATGTAACACCTTTGGACTTGTAGTTTGACTCGAATTCTGCTGCAGCATCAGATTGTTTTGTCCACAACTCAACGCTCCGGACGAATTTGAAGGTGATTCCAATTGGGTTGGAAAGTGCACGAAATCTAGTTTCCAACAAAAAAAAATCACCCAATTCGGAGTCCGTATGAAAAACTTGTGTGCGTTTTGAGTCAGGTGTGTCTGTGCAGTCCGAATCTGAATCCAGAACGTGAGAGACTTGGACTCTATCTTCTCTTGGGCCAAAACTGACGTGAGAGAACTTTTTGGACAGCAAATAAACATCTCTTTCTTCCTTATCTTCATATGTGGATTGTACAAATGTCCCATACACCTGCAATTAGACAAAACACAAAAGTGTGTGAAGTATTTTTGTTCTGGATAACATAAATAGATTATTGAATAGTTTGCACTAGAATTCACCTGACAAATATGCATATATGCAATATTTTTTGTCATATCCAAGGTAGTCATGTCCTCATC
Organism: Triticum dicoccoides; assembly: GCF_002162155.2. Lineage (NCBI taxonomy): Eukaryota > Viridiplantae > Streptophyta > Magnoliopsida > Poales > Poaceae > Triticum > Triticum dicoccoides. Next base: position 19,730 of record NW_021277814.1, on the reverse strand, counting down.
AATTAAATAGAGAGATTCAAACCATTCTAGACTATAAGGAGTATATTAATATCACTCGTTTATTCCACCTTGCTTGTAAAGCTGAACGTGAAGTGCAGGATCGACAAGCATTGGGGCGAACTAACTTTTCTGCAGGCCGACCTTCATCATGGACACCACGTGCATCTTCTACTTCAACTGCACCAGCACCTCCATCTCGTGCCACCTCCAGCCGTGATACAAGAAAACAGGCACAACCACCATTATCTGCCAAGAGCGCACCTGCGGGGCCTGCACAGCGTTCTTCTTCTTCCATGGCATCAACAGGGCACACAAGTGATATTATTTGTCGTCGTTGTAAGGGAGGAGGTCATTATGCGAGAGAATGCAAATCTCCGCGTGTGATGATTGCTACCGCGGATGGTGGATATGAGTCTGCTAGTGACTATGACGAGGAGACTTTGGCTCTTATTACACGTGAAGAACATGGTGGAGATGATTCTGATCATGAGACGCAATACATGGCTCCTGAAGACGCTGACAGGTATGAACGTTTAGTTGCTCAACGTGTTTTGAGTGTGCAGATCACACAAGCTGAGCAAAATCAGAGGCACAATTTGTTCCATACCAAGGGAGTTGTGAAGGAACGTTCTGTGCGCGTCATCATAGACGGAGGGAGCTGCAACAACTTGGCTAGCATGGAGATGGTGGAGAAGCTTTCTCTCACCACAAGACCACATCCACATCCTTACTACATCCAATGGTTCAACAACAGCGGCAAGGTTAAGGTAACACTTACTGTTCGTGTGCATTTTAGTATCTCTACATATGCTGATTATGTTGATTGTGATGTGGTACCTACGCAAGCATGTTCCTTATTACTTGGTAGACCATGGCAATTTGATAAAAATTCTGTACACCATGGTAGAAACAATCACTATACTCTTGTTCATAAGGATAAAAATATTACTTTGCTTCCTATGACTCCTGATTCCATTTTGAAAGATGATATTACTAGAGCTAATAAAGCAAAACAGGAGACGAATAAGAGTGAAAATCAGATTGTGGCAAAAGAATTTGAGCAACAAATGAAGCCTAATAATAAACCATCTAGTGTTGCTTCTGAAATTAAATTGAAAAGTGCATGTTTATTTGCCACCAAATATGATATTGATGAGATAGATTTCAGCAAATCTGTTTGCTATGCTTTTGTGTGCAAAGAGGCATTATTTTCATTCGAGGACGTGCCTTCCTCTTTGCCTCCTGCTGTCACTAACATTTTGCAGGAGTTCGCTGACGTCTTTCCACAAGACGTGCCACCGGGATTACCGCCTATTCGAGGGATTGAGCATCAGATTGACTTAATTCCCGGTGCTTCACTGCCAAACCGTGCACCATACCGTACCAATCCAGAGGAGACGAAGGAGATTATGCGTCAAGTACAAGAGCTTCTCGACAAAGGTTATATACGCGAATCCCTTAGTCCTTGTGCTGTTCCTATTATTCTAGTGCCGAAAAAGGATGGTACATCACGTATGTGTGTTGATTGTAGAGGCATTAATAATATTACTATTCGTTATCGTCATCCTATTCCTAGGCTAGATGATATGCTTGATGAATTGAGTGGCTCTACAATATTCTCCAAAGTTGATTTGCGTAGTGGATACCATCAAATTCGTATGAAATTGGGAGATGAATGGAAAACAGCATTCAAAACTAAGTTTGGATTATATGAGTGGTTAGTCATGCCTTTTGGGTTAACTAATGCACCTAGTACTTTCATGAGATTAATGAACGAAGTTTTACGTGCTTTCATTGGGACGATTTGTGGTAGTTTACTTTGATGACATATTGATTTATAGCAGATCTTTGGAAGAACATTTGGAACATTTACGTGCTGTTTTTATTGCTCTACGTGATGCACGTTTGTTTGGTAACCTTGGGAAGTGCACCTTTTGCACCGACCGAGTATCTTTTCTTGGCTATGTTGTTACTCCACAGGGAATTGAAGTTGATAAAGCCAAGATTGAAGCTATTGAGAGTTGGCCGCAACCCAAAACGGTCACAGAAGTGAGGAGTTTTGTTGGCCTCGCTGGATTCTATAGGCGTTTTGTGAGAGATTTCAGCACCATTGCTGCACCTCTCAATGAGCTTACAAAGAAAGATGTGCCTTTTCTTTGGGGTACCGCACATGAAGAAGCCTTCTCGGTATTGAAAGATAAGTTGACACATGCTCCTTTACTCCAACTTCCTGATTTTAGTAAGACTTTTGAGCTTGAATGTGATGCTAGTGGAATTGGATTAGGCGGTGTGTTATTACAAGATGGCAAACCTGTTGCATACTTTTCTGAAAAATTGAGTGGGCCTAGTCTGAATTATTCTACTTATGATAAAGAATTATATGCTCTTGTTCGGACTTTAGAAACATGGCAACATTATTTATGGCCCAAAGAATTTGTAATACATTCTGATCATGAATCTTTGAAACATATTAAAAGTCAAGCTAAACTGAATCGTAGACATGCTAAATGGGTTGAATTCATTGAGACGTTTCCTTATGTCATTAAACACACGAAGGGAAAAGAAAATGTTATTGCTGATGCATTGTCTCGCCGCTATACTATGCTTTCACAAATTGACTTCAAAATATTTGGTTTGGAGACCATCAAAGATCAATATGTGCATGATGCTGATTTTAAAGATGTAATGCAGAATTGTAAAGAAGGAAGAATGTGGAACAAGTTCGTCGTTAACGATGGATTTGTGTTTCGTGCTAACAAGCTATGCATTCCAGCTAGCTCCGTTCGTCTTTTGTTGTTGCAGGAGGCGCATGGAGGAGGATTAATGGGACACTTTGGCGTGAAGAAGACGGAGGACGTACTTGCTACACATTTCTTTTGGCCAAAGATGAGACGGGATGTTGAGCGTTTTATTGCTCGATGCACTACATGTCAAAAAGCTAAGTCACGACTCAATCCTCATGGTTTGTATATGCCTTTGCCTGTACCTAGTGTTCCTTGGGAGGATATCTCTATGGACTTTGTTTTAGGTTTACCTCGAACAAAGAAGGGGAGGGATAGCATATTTGTTGTCGTGGATAGATTCTCGAAAATGGCACACTTTATACCATGTCATAAAAGCGATGATGCTGTTAATGTTGCTGATTTGTTCTTTCGTGAAATTATTCGCTTGCATGGTGTGCCAAATACTATTGTTTTAGATCGTGATACTAAATTTCTTAGCCACTTTTGGAGATGTTTATGGGCTAAGTTGGGGACTAAACTGCTTTTTAGTACTACTTGTCACCCCCAAACTGATGGACAAACTGAAGTAGTCAATAGAACGTTGTCTACTATGCTTAGGGATGTTTTGAAGAATAATAAGAAAATGTGGGAGGAATGCTTGCCTCATATTGAATTTGCTTATAATCGTTCGTTGCATTCTACTACTAAGATGTGCCCTTTTGAAGTTGTGTATGGTTTCCTACCTCGTGCACCTATTGATTTGTTGCCTCTTCCATCTTCGGAGAAGGTTAATTTTGATGCTAAACAACGTGCTGAATTGATTTTAAAAATGCATGAGTTAACTAAGGAAAACATTGAGCGTATGAATGCTAAATATAAACTTGCTGGAGATAAGGGTAGAAAACATGTTGTGTTTGCACCTGGAGATCTTGTTTGGTTACATTTGCGTAAGGATAAATTTCCTGATTTGCGCAAATCAAAGCTACTGCCATGTGCTGATGGTCCCTTTAAGGTGTTAGAGAAAATAAATGATAATGCATATAAACTTGAGCTGCCTGCAGATTTTGGGGTTAGTCCCACTTTTAACATTGCAGATTTGAAGCCTTATTTGGGTGAGGAAGATGAGTTTCCGTCGAGGACGACTTCATTTCAAGAAGGGGAGGATGATGAGGACATCAATACCATTGTTACACCCACAGCCCCTACTGCTACATATACGGGACCAATTACTAGAGCTCGCGCACGCCAATTAAATTATCAGGTACTTTCGTTTCTTGGTAATGATTCTAATGTTCATGAGAATATGATGCTGCCTAAATTGGATACATTTGTTTTGCTTACAAATGAAGGGCCTAGCTTGGAGAAGGATGAACATTGGAGCAAGAACAAGCATGGAGATGATGCCATGCGCAAGGGGAACAAGAACAGAGTTACAAGTGATGATTTCAGGACTTTGAAGCCACCATAATGGGTGCATGAAGCCTTGGACGAAATATACAAGATGCCACTTCATAAATTTCGTCCCGAGGCTATTATAGGTGCTGCGTCACCTTTTTATTGGGCCAGGCCCATGTAATTTCGAAATACATAAGTATAGGCTATTTCTAGAGTCCGTATGTGTGGGGAAACAAGAGATAGGGTTGATTTCGGACCCCTCCACCAAGGGCCACGAAATTCCCCTCTCTTCCTCCATATATACAGCCCTTAGGGCACCGTTTAGACTTTGGGTTTTGTTTAGATTAAAAGTTCGCCATAGCTGCAACTTCGCGTACTTCGTTTGTGTTCAACGACCAGACAAAGGCGTCACAGAACCCCACCTTGATCAATAAAGCTTTCATCTTATATTCGCAATATCCAGATTGCAATCTCAGTTTCTTGCTTGTTCTTCGTTTGCTCGCAGGAAACAGACCCTCGTGGTCAGGTTGATCGTGCTCCGGCGTGGTCAATAACCTCTCGGAGTTGGTTTAGCGATTGCTAAGGCGCGACGTCCTCGCACGTTCGTAGTTGGATCGTCAAAGTCGACTGCCACCAAAGCGATATCCATCATCTCATCGAAAGACGGGACACCTTTGCCTCTATCAGTTCATGATGAGGACATCAATACCATTGTTACACCTACAGCCCCTACTGCTACATATATGGGACCAATTACTAGAGCTCGCGCACGCCTATTAAATTATCAGGTACTTTCGTTTCTTGGTAATGATTCTAATGTTCATGAGAATATGATGCTGCCTAAATTGGATACATTTGTTTTGCTTACAAATGAAGGGCCTAGCTTGGAGAAGGATGAACATTGGAGCAAGAACAAGCATGGAGATGATGCCATGCGCAAGGGGAACAAGAACGGAGTTACAAGTGATGATTTCAGGACTTTGAAGCCACCATAATGGGTGCATGAAGCCTTGGACGAAATATACAAGATGCCACTTCATAAATTTCGTCCCGAGGCTATTATAGGTGCTGCGTCACCTTTTTATTGGGCCAGGCCCATGTAATTTCGAAATACATAGGTATAGGCTATTTATAGAGTCCGTATGTGTGGGGAAACAAGAGATAGGGTTGATTTCGGACCCCTCCACCAAGGGCCACGAAATTCCCCCTCTCTTCCTCCATATATACAGCCCTTAGGGATTTGTTTAGTTAAAAGTTAGCCATTGCAACTTCGTGTACTTCGTTTGTGTTCAACGACCAGACCAAGACCGCTTACGGATCCCCACCTTCATCAATACTTCATATATACTCACAATATTCAGATTGCTTTTATCATATTCTTGCTTGTTCTTCGATTGCTTGCAGGAATAGACCTTCGTGGTCAGGTTGATTGTGCTCCGGCGTGGTCAATAACCTCTTGAAGTTGGTTTAGCGATTGCTAAGGCGCAACGTCGTGCACGTTTGTAGTCGGATCGTCAAAGTCATCTTCACCAAATCGATAGTTATCATCTTATCGAAAGATCGGGACACCCCGCCTCTATCAGTAATGCTCCAGGGATAGCGAACATATGGCCATCTCGCAGCGACGTGGGAAGTTGCTCAGGGTAGCCAAGGTGTGCAGTGTGGCAACCATGAAAGGCCTCCATGGTGGAGCGCGAGCGGCTGGAAGAAAAAGGAGCCGGCGGCTACCTGGCCAGAGGCCGGATGCAGTGTAGGCTAGCGGCGTCACTAAAGTTGAGGAGCAGGATACAGATGAGTACCAAAAGTGTCTCCTTCCGGAGAGCATGAAGCCATGGCGCACCCAGGCAAATACGACGGGGCAGGAGTGCGGGACGTGGCAGCTACATCGAGTTGGCTGCCGGATGACAAGGATGGGACGGGCGCAAGCTGGGCTGGGACCTGACCCAGAGATAGAGAAGCGACCGGGGGATCTTGCCTGGAATGCGTGGTGGTGGATCTGGCCGTCTTCGGCCGGACCTGTTCGTGGTGGTGCTTGGGGCGACCTGCATC
>NW_021277814.1:0-13428 GCF_002162155.2 Triticum dicoccoides | reverse complement strand
GTTGCCGGTGTCGGCGGGGTGGGTTGGGGTCGCCGCGCGGGATTGAGGTGTCGGTCAGGAGGTGAGGGGGATGGAAGGGACGATGCGCGGGGGAGGGGCATTGTCTCTTTTTTCCTTCGTACCGGTTTAGGTGTTAGGGAACATCCCGTCTGGCCTATATAGGGCTGCTTTGATCCAAATAGTTATTCTAATCCTGGGATTAGAATAGTGTTGTCATATATATATATATATATATATATATATATATATATATATAGAGAGAGAGAGAGAGAGAGAGAGAGTCAATGAAGAACAACGGCAAAAAGAGTGAAGACAATGCAAAGTTGAAGAAACTGAACAAATGAGGAATTTCAAAACTAAAGAAATACTCAAATTGAAGATTTTCAACTTTTGTTGGTGGCGAGATCCACCATATAAGAATGATGATTTCAGACGCTGCGTACAATTGTCGTAGGGCTCTGAGAATCAAATTCTTTGTTAATTTCTTCACACTTAAAGGGTTAGTCTTCATTGACTGAAGAAAAACATGACTTCATGTGTTGCACATCGAAGTAATCAATTTTGCTTAAGTGTTAGGATGTGTGTCCTTTTCAAAGGACATTCGAAGATTCTAAGATATTTAGCTCACACCACAACTTGCTAAATCTCTTCTCATCCAAGGGCTTTGTGAAGATATCGGCTAGCTGTTCTTCAGTCTTCACGTGCTCGATAGAGATGTCGCCCTTCAACACATGATCATGAAGAAAATGATGACGAATCTGAATGTGCTTTGTCTTCGAGTGCTGAAATGGGTTATGAGCAATCTTGATGGCACTCTCATTGTCATAGTGATAGAGGCAGAGGTGTCCCGTCTTTCGATGAGATGATGGATATCGCTTTGGTGGAAGTCGACTTTGACGATCCGACTACGAACGTGCGAGGACGTCGCGCCTTAGCAATCGCTAAACCAACTCCGAGAGGTTATTGACCACGCCGGAGCACGATCAACCTGACCACGAGGGTCTGTTTCCTGCGAGCAAACGAAGAACAAGCAAGAAACTAAGATTGCAATCTGGATATTGCGAATATAAGATGAAAGCTTTATTGATCAAGGTGGGGTTCTGTGACGCCTTTGTCTGGTTATTGAACACAAACGAAGTACGCGAAGTTGCAGCTATGGCGAACTTTTAATCTAAACAAAACCCAAAGTCTAAATGATGCCCTAAGGGCTGTATATATGGAGGAAGAGGGGGGAATTTCGTGGCCCTTGGTGGAGGGGTCCGAAATCAACCCTATCTCTTGTTTCCCCACACATACGGCTCTAAAAATAGCCTATACTTATGTATTTCGAAATTACATGGGCCTGGCCCAATAATAAGGTGACGCAGCACCTAAAATAGCCTCGGGACGAAATTTATGAAGTGGCATCTTGTATATTTCGTCCAAGGCTTCATGCACCCATTATGGTGGCTTCAAAGTCCTGAAATCATCACTTGTAACTCTGTATCATATTCTCATGAACATTAGAATCATTACCAAGAAACGAAAGTACCTGGTAATTTAGTTGGCGTGCACGAGCTCTAGTAATTGGTCCAGTATGTATAGCAGCAAGGGCTGTGGGTGTAACAATTGTATTGATGTCCTCATCATCCTCCCCTTCTTGAAACGAAGTCGTCCTCGACGGAAGTTCATCTTCCTCACCCAAATAAGGCTTCAAATCTGCAATGTTAAAAGTGGGACTAACCCCAAAATCTGCAGGCAGCTCAAGTTTATATGCATTATCATTTATTTTCTCTAACACCTTAAAGGGACCATCAGCACGTGGCATTAACTTTGATTTGCGCAAATCAGGAAATCTATCCTTACGCAAATGTAACCAAACAAGATCTCCAGGTGCAAACACAACATGTTTTCTACCCTTATCTCCAGCAAGTTTATATTTAGCATTCATGCGCTCAATGTTTTCCTTAGTTAACTCATGCATTTTTAAAATCAATTCAGCACGTTGTTTAGCATCAAAATTAACCTTCTCCGAAGATGGAAGAGGCAACAAATCAATAGGTGCACGAGGTAGGAAACCATACACAACTTCGAAAGGGCACATCTTAGTAGTAGAATGCAATGAACGATTATAAGCAAATTCAATATGATGAGGACATTACTACCTTGGATATGACCAAAAATATTGCATATATGCATATTTGTCAGGTGATTTCTAGTGCAAACTATTCAATAATCTATTTATGTTATCCAGAACAAAAATACTTCACACACTTTTGTGTTTTGTCTAATTGCAGGTGTATGGGACATTTGTACAATCCACATATGAAGATAAGGAAGAAAGAGATGTTTATTTGCTGTCCAAAAAGTTCTCTCACGTCACTTTTGGCCCAAGAGAAGATAGAGTCCAAGTCTCTCACGTTCTGGATTCAGATTCGGACTGCACAGACATACCTGACTCAAAACGCACACAAGTTTTTCATACGGACTTCGAATTGGGTGATTCTTTTTTTGTTGGAAACTAGATTTCGTGCACTTTCCAACCCAATTGGAATCACCTTCAAATTCGTCCGGAGCGTTGAGTTGTGGACGAAACAATCTGATGCTGCAGCAGAATCCGAGTCAAACTACAAGTCCAAAGGTGTTACATCACCTCCACTTGGGCCCATTGGCCTTGTACGACCTAGATTTAGTTTTAGGCTACCTTGGGACGTCCTCCCACCTCCTTGGCCGCCACCCCTTGCTCCTATATAAGTAGATCCATCTAGTAGCTTTTCCTTGGGATTTGTTTAGTTAAAAGTTAGCCATTGCAACTTCGTGTACTTCGTTTGTGTCCAACGACCAGACCAAGACCGCTTCCGGATCCCCACCATTATCAATACCTCATATATATTTGCAATATTCAGATTGCTTTATCATATTCTTGCTCGTTCTTCGATTGCTTGCAGGAATAGACCTTCGTGGTCAGGCTGACCGTGCTTCCGGCATCGTCAGTAACCTCAGGAGATTGGTTTAGCGATTGCTAAGGCGCAATGTCGTGCACGTTTGTAGTCGGATCGTCAAAGTCGTCTCCACCAAATCTGAACTATCGTAATTGGTCCCGTATATGTAGCAGTAGGGGCTGTGGGTGTAACAATGGTATTGATGTCCTCATCATCCTCCCCTTCTTGAAATGAAGTCGTCCTCGACGGAAACTCATCTTCCTCACCCAAATAAGGCTTCAAATCTGCAATGTTAAAAGTGGGACTAACCCCAAAATCTGCAGGCAGCTCAAGTTTATATGCATTATCATTTATTTTCTCTAACACCTTAAAGGGACCATCAGCACGTGGCATTAGCTTTGATTTGCGCAAATCAGGAAATCTATCCTTACGCAAATGTAACCAAACAAGATCTCCAGGTGCAAACACAACATGTTTTCTACCCTTATCTCCAGCAAGTTTATATTTAGCATTCATACGCTCAATGTTTTCCTTAGTTAACTCATGCATTTTTAAAATCAATTCAACACGTTGTTTAGCATCAAAATTAACCTTCTCCGAAGATGGAAGAGGCAACAAATCAATAGGTGCATGAGGTAGGAAACCATACACAACTTCAAAAGGGCACATCTTAGTAGTAGAATGCAATGAACGATTATAAGCAAATTCAATATGAGGCAAGCATTCCTCCCACATTTTCTTATTATTCTTCAAAACAGCCCTAAGCATAGTAGACAACGTTCTATTGACTACTTCAGTTTGTCCATCAGTTTGGGGGTGACAAGTAGTACTAAAAAGCAGTTTAGTCTCCAACTTAGCCCATAAACATCTCCAAAAGTGGCTAAGAAATTTAGTATCACGATCTGAAACAATAGTATTTGGCACACCATGCAAGCGAATAATTTCACGAAAAAACAAATCAGCAACATTAACAGCATCATCGCTTTTATGACATGGTATAAAGTGTGCCATTTTCGAGAATCTATCCACGACAACAAATATGCTATCCCTCCCCTTCTTTGTTCGAGGTAAACCTAAAACAAAGTCCATAGATATATCCTCCCAAGGAACACTAGGTACAGGCAAAGGCATATATAAACCAGGAGGATTGAGTCGTGACTTAGCTTTTTGACATGTAGTGCAGCGAGCAATAAAACGCTCAACATCCCGTCTCATCTTTGGCCAAAAGAAATGTGTAGCAAGTACGTCCTCCGTCTTCTTCACGCCAAAGTGTCCCATTAATCCTCCTCCATGCGCCTCCTGCAACAACAAAAGACGAACGGAGCTAGCTGGAATGCATAGCTTGTTAGCACGAAACACAAATCCATCGTTAACAACAAACTTGTTCCACATTCTTCCTTCTTTACAATTCTGCATTACATCTTTAAAATCAGCATCATGCACATATTGATCTTTGATGGTCTCCAAACCAAATATTTTGAAGTCAAGTTGTGAAAGCATAGTATAGCGACGAGACAATGCATCAGCAATAACATTTTCTTTTCCCTTCTTGTGTTTAATGACATAAGGGAAAGTCTCAATGATTCAACCCATTTAGCATGTCTACGATTCAGTTTAGCTTGACTTTTAATATGTTTCAAAGATTCATGATCAGAATGTATAACAAATTCTTTGGGCCATAAATAATGTTGCCATGTTTCTAAAGTCCGAACAAGAGCATATAATTCTTTATCATAAGTAGAATAATTCAGACTAGGCCCACTCAATTTTTTAGAAAAGTATGCAACGGGTTTGCCATCTTGTAATAACACACCTCCTAATCCAATTCCACTAGCATCACATTCAAGCTCAATACCGTGAAGGCTTCTTCCTGTGCGGTACCCCAAACAAAAGGCACATCCTTCTTTGTAAGCTCGTTGAGAGGTGCAGCAATGGTGCTGAAATCTCTCACAAAACGCCTATAGAATCCAGCGAGGCCAAGAAAACTCCTCACTTGTGTGACCGTTTTGGGCTGCAGCCAACTCTCAATAGCTTCAATCTTGGCTTTGTCAACTTCAATTCCCTGTGGAGTAACAACATAGCCAAGAAAAGATACTCGGTCGGTGCAAAAGGTGCACTTCCCAAGGTTACCAAACAAACGTGCATCACGTAGAGCAATAAAAACAGCACGTAAATGTTCCAAATGTTCTTCCAAAGATCTGCTATAAATCAGTATGTCATCAAAGTAAACTACCACAAATCGTCCAATGAAAGCACGTAAAACTTCGTTCATTAATCTCATGAAAGTACTAGGTGCATTAGTTAACCCAAAAGGCATGACTAACCACTCATATAATCCAAACTTAGTTTTAAATGATGTTTTCCATTCATCTCCCAATTTCATACGAATTTGATGGTAGCCACTACGCAAATCAACTTTGGAGAATATTGTAGAGCCACTCAATTCATCAAGCATATCATCTAGCCTAGGAATAGGATGACGATAACGAATAGTAATATTATTAATGCCTCTACAATCAACACACATACGTGATGTACCATCCTTTTTCGGCACTAGAATAATAGGAACAGCACAAGGACTAAGGGATTCGCGTATATAACCTTTATCGAGAAGCTCTTGTACTTGACGCATAATCTCCTTCGTCTCCTCTGGATTGGTACGGTATGGTGCACGGTTTGGCAGTGAAGCACCGGGAATTAAGTCAATATGATGCTCAATCCCTCGAATAGGCGGTAATCCCGGTGGCACGTCTTGTGGAAAAACGTCAGCGAACTCCTGCAAAATGTTAGTGACAGCAGGAGGCAAAGAGGAAGGCACGTCCTCGAATGAAAATAATGCCTCTTTGCACACAAAAGCATAGCAAACAGATTTGCTGAAATCTAGCTCATCAATATCAGATTTGGTGGCAAATAAACATGCACTTTTCAATTTAATTTCAGAAGCAACACTAGATGGTTTATTATTAGGCTTCATTTGTTGCTCAAATTCTTTTGCCACAATCTGATTTTCACTCTTATTCTTCTCCTGTTGTGCTTTATTAGCTCCATTAATATCATCTTTCAAAATGGAATCAGGAGTCATAGGAAGCAAAGTAATATTTTTATCCTTATGAACAAGAGTATAGTGATTGTTTCTACCATGGTGTACAGAATTTTTATCAAATTGCCATGGTCTACCAAGTAATAAGGAACATGCTTGCATAGGTACCACATCACAATCAACATAATCAGCATATGCAGAGATACTAAAATGCACACGAACAGTACGTGTTACCTTAACCTTGCCGCTGTTGTTGAACCATTGGATGTAGTAAGGATGTGAATGTGGTCTTGTGGTGAGAGAAAGCTTCTCCACCATCTCCATGCTAGCCAAGTTGTTGCAGCTCCCTCCGTCTATTATGAACTGCATAGAACGTTCCTTCACAACTCCCTTGGTATGGAACAAATTGTGCCTCTGATTTTGCTCAGCTTGTGTGACCTGCACACTCAAAACACGTTGAGCAACTAAACATTCATACCTGTCAGCGTCTTCAGGAGCCATGTATTGCATCTCATGATCAGAATTATCTCCACCATGTTCTTCACATGTAATAAGAGCCAATGTCTCCTCATCATAGTCACTAGCGGACTCATATCCACCATCCGCAGTAGCAATCATCACACGCGGAGATTTGCATTCTCTCGCATAATGACCTCCTCCCTTACAACGACGACAAATAATATCACTTCTGTGCCCTGTTGATGCCATGGAAGAAGAAGAATGCTGTGCAGGCCCCGCAGGTGCGCTCTTGGCAGATAATGGTGGTTGTGCCTGTTTTCTTGTATCACGGCTGGAGGTGGCACCGGATGGAGGTGCTGGTGCAGTTGAAGTAGAAGATGCACGCGGCGTCCATGAGGAAGGTCGGCCTGCAGAAAAGTTAGTTCGCGCCAATGCTTGTCGATCCTGCACTTCACGTTCAGCTTTACAAGCAAGATGGAATAAACGAGTGATATTAGTATACTCCTTATAGTCTAGAATGGTCTGAATCTCTCTATTTAATCCACCCATAAAACGTGCAAGCATAGCTTCATTCTCCTCAACAATACCACATCGAATCATGCCAGTTTGTAATTCCTGGTAATATTCTTCTACAGAATTTTTTCCTTGTCTTAAACGCTGCAATTTTTGAAGCAATTCACGTTGATAATATGGTGGAACCCAACGCGTACGCATAGCAGTTTTCAAAGCAGCCCAAGTAGTTGGAATAGGATATAATCTACAATGTTCAGACCACCATACACATGCAAAACTAGTGAAAGCACAAACAGCAGCAGCAACTCGTCTCTCCTCAGGATATTGTAAACATGTAAATCGTTGTTCAGTTTCTAACTCGCAAGTAAGATATATATCAGGAACATATCTACCCTCAAATGGTGGAATATTCAATTTCAGTTTAGGAATATGGACATCATCTCGTACCTGAGGTGGTGGTGCAGGCCTACCATTACGAATATATACCTGAGGTCGACCTGCTGGTGGTGGTGCTGGTGGCTGCTCGTAGATCTGATTTTGATCAACCTCACCCTCATAATCGCCCGCATACTCATCATCCTCCTGGGTACCAGCAGGAGTAGTAGCAGGAGCCAAAGAAGCACCAACAGCAGTAACAGCGGCACCAGAATTTTGTCTTGGCACAATAGGAACACGCTGTGCTCGTCCATACTGATTCGGAAGGGGGCGTAGTTGTTGTTGTTGCAGAGGTGCGACAGGTGCAGCCGGTGGTGGAAGACGCGCAAGCAGTTCATTAAATCTGTTATCGAGCTTTGTTTCAAACGTCTTCTCAAGGCCAGTGATCTTCTCCATGGCCTCTTCAAAATTGTTCAGCACATCTTGTACCTGTTCAGTCATCATTTGCTGAAACTTATCATGAAGCTCCTTGTTCGATAAGTTCTCCCAGTCAATCTCGTCGGCTTGTGATCCTGGCATGGTTAGCAGCAATAGAAACACACAAGAATATGATCCTATAGACTACTAAGAAGTGGTGGTGGTGTATCACAAATCCGTCAAGCAAATCTCAAATTCTTACCAGTTCTTACCCAGCAGCAAGCGGTGATCGGCAACCGTTGTAGTCAAAAACTCTCAAAGCTTGGATAGAGCGATTACCAGGGAGAGTCAAACACACGACGTAGATGTATGTGGAGCTGGGAAGGCTTATAGTATGGTAGCAAAAAGGGTCAGCAATAATCAATTCAGAGATGCAAAGTTGAATAAACGCTCAACGACGGTACTGTGCTGGTCCTAGGCTAGACTGTGCTAGAGACGCGAGCCTAGAACACCAACAAAATCACGGCGCGGCACGTAAACAAGGGAAAAGCACACTCTGAAATTTTTTTTTTCGCTCTTTTTTTTTGCGCTCTTTTTTTTGCGCTCTTTTTTTTTGCGAAAAATCACTATAATGGCGAGTGTCTCAAAACTTTTCCTAGCTCAAACTGATAGGATGGGCACGAAATTTTTTCGACCAATTTTTTTTTTCGACTGCTCGGACCCAAAAACTGGAAACGGGTCAAAAAAACTTCATATAATGGCACCTGTCTCAAAACACTCAGAAACACCTAAAAATAGGATAGCCAGAATTTTTTTTTCCGAAACCTACTCCGGCAAGGAAACACGAATCGGAATCTAGATGGATCTCGAAAACAAACCTAATAAGCAAGGAAATCAGATTGGTGGTGGATATATGGTGGTGGTATATGGCAGCGGTGGTGGTAGCGGTGTAGTATATGGATATGGATCGGTGGTGGTATATGGACACGGATTGGTGGTGGTATATGGATACGGATTCGGAGCGGTGGTGGTAGATGGCAGGAGCGATGATGATGGTGCGGCGGCGGCGTGACAACTTATGACCAGAACTCGAAACTCTAAAAGACTAGACTCTAAGACCAGCAACTAGAAACGACGATGCAACCGCAAATTCAACAAAGCAAAACCCTAAAAAGATTATGCAAAGGCTCAGATTGGTTCGGATATGATGAACTAACCCTAATTTTTTTTTGTGCCTTTTTCGTGGACTATAGGTATGAAGACAGACTCGATCTAAACTACGAAAAACTGTAAAATCTCACCGAGCAACCTGGAAATCTGATACCACTTGATAGAGGCAAAGGTGTCCCGTCTTTCGATGAGATGATGGATATCGGTTTGGTGGAAGTCGACTTTGACGATCCGACTACGAACGTGCGAGGACGTCGCGCCTTAGCAATCGCTAAACCAACTCCGAGAGGTTATTGACCACGCCGGAGCATGATCAACCTGACCACGAGGGTCTGTTTCCTGCGAGCAAACGAAGAACAAGCAAGAAACTAAGATTGCAATCTGGATATTGCGAATATAAGATGAAAGCTTTATTGATCAAGGTGGGGTTCTGTGACGCCTTTGTCTGGTCGTTGAACACAAACGAAGTACGCGAAGTTGCAGCTATGGCGAACTTTTAATCTAAACAAAACCCAAAGTCTAAACGATGCCCTAAGGGCTGTATATATGGAGGAAGAGAGGGGGAATTTCGTGGCCCTTGGTGGAGGGGTCCAAAATCAACCCTATCTCTTGTTTCCCCACACATACAGACTCTAAAAATAGCCTATACTTATGTATTTCGAAATTACATGGGCCTGGCCCAATAAAAAGGTGACGCAGCACCTATAATAGCCTCGGGACGAAATTTATGAAGTGGCATCTTGTATATTTCGTCCATGGCTTCATGCACCCATTATGGTGGCTTCAAAGTCCTGAAATCATCACTTCTAACTCCGTTCTTGTTCCCCTTGCGCATGGCATCATCTCCATGCTTGTTCTTGCTCCAATGTTCATCCTTCTCCAAGCTAGGCCCTTCATTTGTAAGCAAAACAAATGTATCCAATTTAGGCAGCATCATATTCTCATGAACATTAGAATCATTACCAAGAAACGAAAGTACCTGATAATTTAATTGGCGTGCGCGAGCTCTAGTAATTGGTCCCATATATGTAGCAGTAGGGGCTGTGGGTGTAACAATGGTATTGATGTCCTCATCATCTATTCATCACCTAGAGTCTCGTGGATCGAAGGTTTCGGGCTGTGGGCGGAAGTTCCAGGCTTGGCAGAAACTTTGCACAAGTCTTAACGCTGTACGTTCTTCCTCCTTTAGTCCTTGGTTCCTGAGCACATGTAGTGTCTTCGCATTAGGTAGCAACCATGGCTCGCATGAATGGAAAGGGGAAGGACCTAGGAGCGAGTTCACCTTGTGTCCAATGGCGTATGCTTGAGGTCGAGGTCTCGTTGTAGTGTACATGGGGATGATCGTAGGATGCTCCGCATCAACTTGGGGGCTAATGTAGGTCATTTTCAATTCTTATGGAACACCCGACTTATCTTGTCAGATTAAGCCGGCCCTTAGAGGCTACATATTTGATTTTGCTAAACAGTTCTGGAAGACCTGGTTTATCTTGTCAGATTAAGCCGGACCTTGGTGGCTACAGGTTTGATTTTGCTAAATAGTTATGGTAGACCCGTCTTATCTTGTCAGATTAAGCCGGCCCTTGGAGGCTACGGGTTTGATTTTGCTAAAAGGTTATGGGTGACCCGACTTATCTTGTCATATTAACCTGGCCCTTGGGGGCTACATGTTTTATTTTGTTAAAGGTTATTGAAGACTCGGTTCCTCCTTGGTAGGGTAAACTGGCCCTTGGGGGCTACGTGTTTGAATTTATTAATGACTATTGAAGACCCGGTTTGTCCTTGTTAGGATAAACAGACCCTTGGGGGCTACATGAGCATTTGCATATAAACAGAAGGAAAAGTGTCTAGTTTGTACCTCATATTTTTGCCTCATCAGATTGACCAGGCCAGCCTCCATGATGAGGACATCAATACAATTGTTACACCCACAGCCCCTGCTGCTATACATACTGGACCAATTACTAGAGCTCGTGCACGCCAACTAAATTACCAGGTACTTTCGTTTCTTGGTAATGATTCTAATGTTCATGAGAATATGATGCTGCCTAAATTGGATACATTTGTTTTGCTTACAAATGAAGGGCCTAGCTTGGAGAAGGATGAACATTGGAGCAAGAACAAGCATGGAGATGATGGCATGCGCAAGGGGAACAAGAATGGAGTTACAAGTGATGATTTCAGGACTTTGAAGCCACCATAATGGGTGCATGAAGCCTTGGACGAAATATACAAGATGCCACTTCATAAATTTCGTCCCGAGGCTATTTTAGGTGCTGCGTCACCTTATTATTGGGCCAGGCCCATGTAATTTCGAAATACTTAAGTATAGGCTATTTTTAGAGTCCGTATGTGTGGGGAAACAAGAGATAGGGTTGATTTCGGACTCCTCCACCAAGGGCCACGAAATTCCCCCCCTCTTCCTCCATATATACAGCCCTTAGGGCATCGTTTAGACTTTGGGGTTTTGTTTAGATTAAAAGTTCGCCATAGCTGCAACTTCGCGTACTTCGTTTGTGTTCAACGACCAGACAAAGGCGTCACAGAACCCCACCTTGATCAATAAAGCTTTCATCTTATATTCGCAATATCCAGATTGCAATCTTAGTTTCTTGCTTGTTCTTCGTTTGCTCGCAGGAAACAGACCCTCGTGGTCAGGTTGATCGTGCTCCGGCGTGGTCAATAACCTCTCGGAGTTGGTTTAGCGATTGCTAAGGCGCGACGTCCTCGCACGTTCGTAGTCGGATCGTCAAAGTCGACTTCCACCAAAGCGAAATCCACCATCTCATCGAAAGACGGGACACCTCCGCCTCTATCAATTGGATACATTTGTTTTGCTTACAAATGAAGGGCCTAGCTTGGAGAAGGATGAACATTGGAGCAAGAACAAGCATGGAGATGATGGCATGCGCAAGGGGAACAAGAACGGAGTTACAAGTGATGATTTCAGGACTTTGAAGCCACCATAATGGGTGCATGAAGCCTTGGACGAAATATACAAGATGCCACTTCATAAATTTCGTCCCGAGGCTATTTTAGGTGCTGCGTCACCTTATTATTGGGCCAGGCCCATGTAATTTCGAAATACATAAGTATAGGCTATTTTTAGAGTCCGTATGTGTGGGGAAACAAGAGATAGGGTTGATTTCGGACTCCTCCACCAAGGGCCACGAAATTCCCCCCTCTTCCTCCATATATACAGCCCTTAGGGCATCGTTTAGACTTTGGGTTTTGTTTAGATTAAAAGTTCGCCATAGCTGCAACTTCGCGTACTTCGTTTGTGTTCAACGACCAGACAAAGGCGTCACAGAACCCCACCTTGATCAATAAAGCTTTCATCTTATATTCGCAATATCCAGATTGCAATCTTAGTTTCTTGCTTGTTCTTCATTTGCTTGCAGGAAACAGACCCTCGTGGTCAGGTTGATCGTGCTCCGGTGTGGTCAATAACCTCTCGGAGTTGGTTTAGCGATTGCTAAGGCGCGACGTCCTCGCACATTCATAGTCGGATCGTCAAAGTCGACTTCCACCAAAGCGAAATCCACCATCTCATCGAAAGATGGGACACCTTTGCCTCTATCAAGTGGTATCAGATTTCCAGGTTGCTCGGTGAGATTTTACAGTTTTTCGTAGTTTAGATCGAGTCTGTTCTTCATACGTACAGTCCACGAAAAAGCCACAAAAAAAATTAGGGTTAGTTCATCACATCCGAACCAATCTGAGCCTTTGCATAATCTTTTTAGGGTTTTGCTTTGTTGAATTTGCGGTTGCATCGTGATAGAGGCAAAGGTGTCCCGTCTTTCGATGAGATGATGGATATCGCTTTGGTGGAAGTCGACTTTGACGATCCGACTACGAACGTGCGAGGACGTCGCGCCTTAGCAATCGCTAAACCAACTCCGAGAGGTTATTGACCACGCCGGAGCACGATCAACCTGACCACGAGGGTCTGTTTCCTGCGAGCAAACGAAGAACAAGCAAGAAACTGAGATTGCAATCTGGATATTGCGAATATAAGATGAAAGCTTTATTGATCAAGGTGGGGTTCTGTGACGCCTTTGTCTGGTCGTTGAACACAAACGAAGTACGCGAAGTTGCAGCTATGACGAACTTTTAATCTAAACAAAACCCAAAGTCTAAACGATGCCCTAAGGGCTGTATATATGGAGGAAGAGGGGGGAATATCGTGGCCCTTGGTGGAGGGGTCCGAAATCAACCCTATCTCTTGTTTCCCCACACATACGGACTCTAAAAATAGCCTATACTTATGTATTTCGAAATTACATGGGCCTGGCCCAATAATAAGGTGACGCAGCACCTAAAATAGCCTCGGGACGAAATTTATGAAGTGGCATCTTGTATATTTCGTCCAAGGCTTCATGCACCCATTATGGTGGCTTCAAAGTCCTGAAATCATCACTTGTAACTCCGTTCTTGTTCCCCTTGCGCATGCCATCATCTCCATGCTTGTTCTTGCTCCAATGTTCATCCTTCTCCAAGCTAGGCCCTTCATTTGTAAGCAAAACAAATGTATCC
>NW_021277813.1:0-1116 GCF_002162155.2 Triticum dicoccoides | reverse complement strand
AAGACAATTATCATGAACAATGAAATATAATAATACTTTTATTATTGCCTCTAGGGCATATTTCCAACAGTCTCCCACTTGCACTAGAGTCACTAATCTAGTTACATTGTGATGAATCGAACACCCATAGAGTTCTGGTGTTGATCATGTTTTGCATGCGAGAGAGGTTTAGTCAGCGGATCTGCGACATTCAGATCCGTGTGCACTTTGCAAATCTCTATGTCTCCATCTTGAACATTTTCACGGATGGAGTTGAAACGACGCTTGATGTGCCTGGTCTTCTTGTGAAACCTGGGCTCCTTGGCGAGGGCAATAGCTCCAGTGTTGTCACAGAAGAGTTTGATCGGCCCCGACGCATTGGGTATGACTCCTAGGTCGGTGATGAACTCCTTCACCCAAATCGCTTCATGTGCTGCCTCCGAGGCTGCCATGTACTCCGCTTCACACGTAGATCCCGCCACGACGCTCTGCTTGCAGCTGCACCAGCTTACTGCTCCACCATTCAACATATACACGTATCCGGTTTTTGACTTAGAGTCATCCAGATCTGAGTCGAAGCTAGCGTCAACGTAACCCTTTACGACGAGCTCTTCGTCTCCTCCATAAACGAGAAACATGTCCTTCGTCCTTTTCAGGTACTTCAGGATATTCTTGACCGTTGTCCAGTGTTCCTTGCCGGGATTACTTTGGTATCTTGCTACCAAACTTACGTCAAGGTTTACATCGGGTCTGGTACACAGCATGGCATACATAATAGATCCTATGGCTGAAGCATAGGGGATGACACTCATCTCTTCTTTATCTTTTGCCGTGGTCGGTGACTGAGCTGAGCTCAGTCTCACACCTTGTAACATAGGCAAGAACCCCTTCTTGGACTGATCCATTCTGAATCTCTTCAAAATCTTATCAAGGTATGTGCTTTGTGAAAGACCTATGAGGCGTCTCGATCTATCTCTATAGATCTTGATGCCTAATATATAAGCAGCTTCTCCAAGGTCCTTCATTGAAAAACACTTATTCAAGTAGGCCTTAATGCTGTCCAGAAATTCTATATTATTTCCCATCAGGAGTATGTCATCTACATATAATATGAGAAATGCTACAGAGCTCCCACTC
>NW_021277812.1:0-2315 GCF_002162155.2 Triticum dicoccoides | reverse complement strand
TGGAAGACATCGTGAACTCTGGAGAGGTGCGGAGGTAGTTCCAACTGGTAGGCAACTTCTCCTCGTTTGGCAAGAATGCGAAAAGGTCCAATGTAACGAGGAGCCAATTTGCCTTTGATACCGAAACGATGGGTTCCCTTCAGAGGGGTGACCCGAAGATAAGCCTTCTCGTCAACCTCGAAAGTCATAGCCTTATGTTTTCGGTCATATTGACTCTTTTGACGAGATTGGGCTGTTTTCAACTTTTCACGAACGATACGAACTTGCTCTTCTGCTTCCTGAATCATATCCGGGCCAAAGAATTGTCTTTCCCCGGTCTCTGACCAGTTAAGGGGTGTTCGACACCGTCGTCCATAGAGAACTTCAAAAGGGGCTTTACCCAAGCTAGATTGATAGCTGTTGTTATAAGCGAATTCGGCAAATGGAAGGCACTTCTCCCAGTCAATTCCGAATGAGATAACAGAGGCCCGAAGCATGTCTTCTAGAATTTGGTTGATGCGTTCCACTTGACCACTCGACTGAGGGTGGAAAGCGGTGCTAAAGGAGAGACGAGTTCCCATAGCATTTTGGAAACTTTCCCAAAATCGAGAGGTGAAAAGACTTCCTCGATCCGAGTTAATTTCCAAAGGAACACCATGAAGAGACACTATTCGGGAGATGTATAAGTCTGCCAGTTGACTAGCGGTTATACTCCCACGAACAGGTAAGAAATGGGCTACTTTGGAAAGACGATCGACCACGACGAAAATAGCATTATTCCCTCTCTTGGTCCTGGGAAAACCGGTAATGAAATCCATACCAATTTTATCCCATTTCCATTCAGGAATAGATAGGGGTTGAAGGGTGCCAGCAGGCCGTTGATGCTCGTCTTTTACACGACGACAGACGTCGCAATTAGCAATATACTGAGCAATTTCTCTCTTCATCCTAGTCCACCAGAACCTCTGGCGTAGGTCCTGATACATCTTAGTACTACCGGGATGAATAGTGAGAGGAGATTCATGAGCCTCCTTAAGGATCAACTGCCGTAGATGCTGGTTCTTGGGAACCACTAGACGGTTCTCAAAGTACACAACACCATGATCATTTGTGGAGAAACAACTAGCACCTCCGCTAGCAATGTTCTCCTTGATCTTAGCTATTCCCTTATCTCGCTTCTGGGCAGCAATGATTTGATCCGTAAGAGTAGGTTTCGCCACCAAGGTGGAGAGAAATCCTTGAGGAACAATGTGAAGGTTAAGCTTCCGAAATTCCTCATGGAGAAGCGGTTGACTTTGTTGTAACATCAGATTGTTACAATAAGATTTACGACTTAGCGCATCAGCCATGACGTTGGCTTTCCCTGGGGTGTAGGTTATTCCTAAGTCGAAGTCTGTGATCAATTCAACCCAACGTCTCTGCCTGAGATTCAAATCCGGTTGGGTGAAAATATACTTCAGACTTTGGTGATCAGTGAATATTTCGCAATGATTACCGAGGAGGTAATGTCGCCAGGTCTTAAGTGCATAGACTACGGCTGCAAGCTCTAGATCATGAGTAGGATAATTCTCCTCATGTGGGTGCAATTGCCGTGAAGCGTAGGCAATTACGTGTCGATCTTGCATGAGAATGCATCCTAGTCCTTGTCGCGAGGCGTCGCAGTAGATAACAAAGTCCTTAGAGAAGTCTGGCGGTACCAGTACGGGAGCAGAAGTCAGGAGTCTTTTCAGTTCCTGAAAGCTGTGCTCACATTGTGGAGTCCATTCGAACTTCTTATCTTTCTTGAGGAGTTCGGTTAGGGGTTTAGCAACCTTGGAGAAGTTCTCGACAAAGCGACGACAATAGCTCGCTAAGCCCAGAAAGCTCCGAATTTGCTTGACCGATTTAGGTGGAGTCCAGTTAAGGACGGCTTGAACTCGCTCAGGGTTAACAGCAATACCTTTACCAGATATTACATGACCCAGATAGGTCACTTCTGACAACCAGAATTCACATTTAGAAAATTTGGCATAAAGGCGATGCTCTCGAAGTTTCTGCAACACTAGCCTTAGATGTTCGGCATGTTCTTCCTCGTTCTTGGAGTAGATGAGTATATCATCGAGGTAAACCACGACGAATTTATCCAAATACTCCATGAAGATTGAGTTCATTAACCGAGAAAAGGTGGCTGGAGCGTTGGTTAAACCGAAGGACATGACGGTGTACTCGTATTGGCCATAACGAGTAACAAAGGCCGTTTTAGGAATGTCCCCGTTTCTGATTTTGATTTGATGGTAGCCCAACCTCAAATCCATTTTGGAGAAGACTGAGGATCCAGCGAGCTGATCGTACAGGTC
>NW_021277811.1:0-1393 GCF_002162155.2 Triticum dicoccoides | reverse complement strand
CCTGGGATCCTCCTAAACTACTCCAGGTCGTCATCAGCGGGCAGCACGTAGTAGTAGGCACCTCCAGTGTAGTAGGGGTCGTCGTCGACGGTGGCGTCTGGCTCCTGGACTCCAGCATCTGGTTGCGACAACCAGAAAGGAAGGAAAAGGGGAAAAAAGGGGGGAGGAAGCAACCGTGAGTACTCATCCAAAGTACTCGCAAGCAAGGAACTACACTACATATGCATGGGTATAGGTGTAAAGGGCCATATCAGTGGACTGAACTGCAGAATGCCAGAATAAGAGGGGGATAGCTAGTCTTATCGAAGACTACGCTTCTGGTCACCTTCGTCTTGCAACAGGCAGAAGAGGGTAGGTCGAAGTCCTCCAAGTAGCATCTCCAAGTAACAACTCATAGCATAATCCTACCCGGCGATCCCCTCCTCATATCCCTGAGGTAGAGCGACCACCGGTTGTATCTGGCACTTGGAAGGGTGTGTTTTATTAAGTATCCGGTTCAAGTTGTCATAAGGTCAAGGTACAACTCCAAGTCGTCCTGTTACCGAAGATCACGGCTATTCGAATAGATTAACTTCCCTGCAGGGGTGCACCACATAACCCAACACGCTCGATCCCATTTGGCCGGACACACTTTCCTGGGTCATGCCCGGCCTCGGAAGATCAACACGTCGCAGCCCCACCTAGGCAAAACAGAGAGGCCAGCACGCCGGTCTAAACCTAAGCGCGCAGGGGTCTGGGCCCATCGCCCTGAGCACACCTGCACGTTGCGTGGGCGGCCGAAAGCAGACCTAGCCTAGTGGCGTTCCAGTCCAATTCGGCGCGCGCCGCTCCGTCGCTGACTTCTAAAGTGCTTCGGCTGATACCACGACGTCGGGATACCCATAACTACTCCCACGTAGATGGTTAGTGCGTATAGGCTCGTAGCCGACTCAGATCAAATACCAAGATCTCGTTAAGCGTGTTAAGTATCCGCGAACGCCGAACAGGGCCAGGCCCACCTCTCTCCTAGGCGGTCTCAACCTGCCCTGTCGCTCCGCCACAAAGATCCACACAGAGGGCCGTCGGGACAAAGGTCCTTTCAGCCCCCAATCCGTGAATCACTCGCGGGTACTCTTCGAGCTGACCCGACTTTAGTCACCATCTGTATAGTATGTACGTATGTATAGTATATACCCGTGATCACCTCCCGAGTGATCACGGCCCAATAGTATAGCAAGGCAGACTGACAAGAATGTAGGGCCAATGATGATAAACTAGCATCCTATACTAAGCATTTAGGATTGCAGGTAAGGTATCAACAGGTGTAGCAACAATGTCAGGCTATGCATCAGAATAGGATCAACGGAAAGCAGTAACATGCTACACTACTCTAATGCAAGCAGTATAGAGTAGA
>NW_021277810.1:0-1267 GCF_002162155.2 Triticum dicoccoides | reverse complement strand
TTCTGTGTTCAAAATGCACCATTCAAAGCCAGATCATCAATTTACAACCCTTTCCGACTTCATTTGTTATTTTTCACGCATTTACTGATTATTTTGAGCTATAAGACCATGAAATTGAAAAGCATTTGAAATGAACTCTGAAAATGTTCCAAGTTGGCATGGAATCATCATTTCACCCACATAGCATGTGCAAGAAAGTACAGAGGCTTACGACAAAAACTGGATGCACTTCGTGTACAAAACAGACAATCTCCTTCGAAGTATCAGGGTTTCATACGGAAACTCGTGTGTTATAAAGGGATTTCATTTTTTTGAACTTATTTGAACTCCATAGTTTTTCTGCACCATTCAAAGCCACATCATCAATTTAGAACCCTTTCCGGCATCATTTGTTATTTTTCATGCATTTACTGATTATTTTGAGCTATAACACCATGAAATTGGAAAGCATTTGAAATGAACTCTGAAAATGTTCCAAGTTGGCATGGTATCATCATTTCACACACATAGCATGTGCAAGAAAGTACAGAGGCTTACGACAAAAATTGGATGCACTTCGTGTACAAAACAAACAATCTCCTTCGAAGTATCAGGGTTTCATATGAAAACTCGTCTGTTACCAAGGGATTTCATTTTTTGAACTTATATGAACTCCATAAATTTTCTGTGTTCAAAATGCACCATTCAAAGCCACATCATCAGATTACAACCCTTTCCGACTTCATTTGTTTTTTTTCATGAATTTATTGATTATTTTGAGCTATAAGACCATGAAATTGAAAATCATTTGAAATGAACTCTGAAAAGGTTCCAAGTTGGCATCGTATCATCATTTCACCCACATAGCATGTACAAGATAGTACAGAGGCTTACGGCAAAAACTGGATGCATTTCGTGTACAAAACAGACAATCTCCTTCGAGGTATCAGGGTTTCAAACGAAAACTCGTCTGTTACCAAGGGATTTCGTTTTTTTGAAGTTATTTGAACTCCATAGTTTTTCTATGTTCAAAATGCACCATTCAAAGCCACATCATCAATTTACAACCCTTTCCGACTTCATTTGTTATTTTTCATGCATTTACTGATTATTTTGAGCTATAAGACCATGAAATTGAAAAGCATTTGAAATGAAGTCTGAAAAGGTTCCAAGTTGGCATGGTATCATCATTTCACCTACATAGCATGTGCAAGAAACTACAAAGGCTTACGGCAAAAACTGGATGCACTTCCTGTACAAAACAGTCAATCTCCTTCGAAGTATGAGG
>NW_021277809.1:0-1471 GCF_002162155.2 Triticum dicoccoides | reverse complement strand
TACCTACGCATGAACCACAACGTGATATGCCAATTGCTATTTACCCTTCATAAGGACCCTTTTCATCGAATCCGATCCGACTAAAGTGGGAGAGACAGACACCCGCCAGCCACCTTATGCAACTAGTGCATGTTTGTCGGTGGAACCGGTCTCACGTAAGCGTACGTGTAAGGTTGGTCCGGGCCGCTTCATCCCACGATGCCGCCGAATCAAGATAAGACTAGTAACGGCAAGCATATTGAACAATATCGACGCCCACAACTACTTTGTGTTCTACTCGTGCAAAGAATCTACGCAATAGACCTAGCTCATGATGCCACTGTTGGGGAACGTAGCAGAAATTCAAAATTTTCCTACGCGTATCACCAAGATCTATCTATGGAGAGACCAGCAACGAGTAGAAAGGAGAGTGCATCTACATACCCTTGTAGATCGCTAAGCGGAAGCGTTCAAGTGAACGGGGTTGATGGAGTCGTACTAGTCGTGATTCAGATCACCGATGATCCTAGTGCCGAACAGACGGCACCTCCGCGTTCAACACACGTACAGCTCGACGATGTCTCCCACGCCTTGATCCAGCAAGGAGAGAGGGAGAGGTTGAGGAAGACTCCATCCAGCAGCAGCACAACGGCGTGGTGGTGATGGAGGAGCGTGGCAATCCTGCAGGGCTTCGCCAAGCACCTACGGGAGAGGAGGAGGTGTCACGGGAGGGAGGGAGGCGCCAAGGGCTCAGGTATGGATGCCCTCCCTCCCCTCCACTATATATAGGGGCAGGGGAGAGGGGGGAGGCGCAGCCTTGCCCCCTACTCCAAGAAAGGGGTGCGGCCAAGGAGGGGGCAGGAGTCCATCCTCCCCAAGGCACCTCGGAGGTGCCTTCCCCCTTGAGGACTCTTCCCTCTAGGGTTCCCTAGGCGCATGGGCCTCTTGGGGCTGGTGCCCTTGGCCCATGTAGGCCAAGGCGCACCCCCTACAGCCCATGTGGCCCCCCGGGGCAGGTGGCCCCACCCGGTGGGCCCCCGGGACCCTTCCGGTGGTCCCGGTACAATATCGATGACCCCGAAACTTGTCCCGATGGCCGAAACAGGACTTCCTATATATAAATCTTTACCTCCGGACCATTCTGGAACTCCTCGTGACGTCCGGGATCTCATCCGGGACTCCGAACAACATTCGGTAACCACATACAAACTTCCTTTATAACCCTAGCGTCATCGAACCTTAAGTGTGTAGACCCTACGGGTTCGGGAGACATGTAGTCATGACCGAGATGTTCTCCGGTCAATAACCAACAGCGGGATCTGGATACCCATGTTGGCTCCCACATGTTCCACGATGATCTCATCGGATGAACCACGATGTCAAGGACTCAATCGATCCCGTATACAATTCCCTTTGTCTAACGGTATGGTACTTGCCCGAGATTCGATCGTCGGTATACCGATACCTTGTTCAATCTCGTTACCGGCAAGTC
>NW_021277808.1:0-1802 GCF_002162155.2 Triticum dicoccoides | reverse complement strand
GGGGTAAACGGACGCATTGGGTTTACACGGAGGGGATCTTGCTGTGGGTCTGGCCCAGATGTCGCTCCAAAGTGTTCCTATGGGCTGACCTAACACAACCGGGTGGGGAGGTCCACTGGTCAATGCCCGTCCGTGCAAAGTCAAAGGGGTAGATCCCGTGGTTCAACGCTACAGGGTTAGGCGGGACGGGGGCACTGGGGGTAGCAATGCCACCGGAGCGTTGCACCGGGCCCTCATACATGCGGGGTGGTATGGTGGCATGTCCGAAGAGGCGGGACGCGTCTCCGGGGCATGGCCCCCCTCAAGAACGGCGATGACACAGTAGTAGACGTTCTGCGGTAACGATGCGGCTTCAATATTACTAAATAATCGGTGCGCGATAAAATCATGAGTTTTTTTGCACGACGTGGGCACATGTGCTATAGGAACGATGGTATTTTTTCATAATTTTTGGTGATGGAGACGTATCCGAAAAATTCCCTCTATGCGGATTGACCTTCGCGCGTCTACGCCTGTGGCCGGTGGCCTCCGGGGGCTAGCATGCCACCAAATCTTGCGTAGGCGGCCTCTCACAAGTCTGGAAGTGTTGTAGCGGTTGCAAACGCCCGACACGCGTGTCCGGGGTGTGCCCCCCTCACGGACGGCGCCGCCGCCGGCACCTGGAGGGGGGAAACGGACGAGTCGGGTCTACACGGAGGGGATCTTGCTGTGGGTCTGGCCCGGATGTTGCTCCAAAGTGTTCCTATGGGCTGACCTAACACAACCGGGTGGGGAGGTCCACTGGTCAAAGCCCGTCCGTGCAAAGTCAAAGGGCTAGATCCCGTGGTCAAACGCTACATGGTTAGGCAGGACGGGGGCACTGGGGGGTAGCAATTCCACCGGAGCATCGCACCGAGCCCTCATACATGCGGGGTGGTGTGGTGGCATGTCCGAAGAGGCGGGACGCGTCTCCGGGGCGTGGGCCCCCCTCACGGATGGCGATGACACGGTAGTAGACGTTCTGCGGTAACGATGCGGCGTCAATATTACTAAATACTCGGAGCGCGATAAAATCATGAGTTTTTTTGCACGACGTGGGCACATGTGCTATAGGAACGATGGTAATTTTTCATAATTTTGGTGATGGAGAAGTATCCGAAAAATTCCCTCTACGCGGATTGCCCTTCCCGCGTCTACGGCTGTGGCCGGCGGCCTCCGGGGGCTAGCATGCCGCCAAATCTTGCGTAGGCGGCCTCTCACAACTCTGGAAGTGTTGTGGCGGTTGCAAACGCCCGACACGCGTGTCCGGGGTGTGCCCCCCTCACGGACGGCGCCGCCGCCGGCACCTAGAGGGAGGAAACGGACGGGTCGTGTCTACACGGAGGGGATCTTGCTGTGGGTCTGGACCGGATGTTGCTCCAAAGTGTTCCTATGGGCTGACCTAACACAACCGGGTGGGGAGGTCCACTGGTCAAAGCCCGTCTGTGCAAAGTCAAAGGGCTAGATCCCATGGTCAAACGCTACAGGGTTAGGCGGGACGGACGCACTGGGGGGTAGCAATGCCAACGGAGCGTCGCACCGGGCCCTCATACATGCGGGGTGGTGTGGTGGCATGTCCGAAGAGGCGAGACGCGTCTCCGAGGCGTGGCCCCCCTCACGGACAGCGATGAGACGATAGTAGACGTTCTGCGGTAACGATGCGGCTTCAATATTACTAAATACTCGGTGCACGATAAAATCATGAGTTTTTTTGCACGACGTGGGCACATGTGCTATAGGAACGATGGTATTTTTTCATAAATTTTGGTGATGGAGACGTATCC
>NW_021277807.1:0-1249 GCF_002162155.2 Triticum dicoccoides | reverse complement strand
AGCCTTCTTCATCAGTCGGTAAAGAGGCAGTGCCTTTTCACCGAGTCGTGAGATGAATCGACTTAATGCGGCCAAGCATCCAGTAAGCTTCTGGACATCGTGCACTCGCACAGGGCGTTTCATTCGGAGAATAGTGCCAATCTTCTCTGGGTTAGCGTCGATTCCCCGTTCGGAAACGAGAAAACCGAGTAACTTGCCACCAGGAACTCCAAATGTGCACTTTGATGGATTGAGCTTGATATCATACCTTCTGAGGTTGGCAAATGTTTCGGCGAGGTCAGCGAGCAGGTCGGAACCTTTTCGTGACTTGACAACAATATCATCCATATAAGCTTCCACATTCCGACTGATTTGAGTGAGTAGACACTTCTGAATCATTCGCATAAATGTGGCTCCGGCATTCTTGAGGCCGAATGGCATGGTGATATAGCAGAAGCACCCGAATGGAGTGATGAAAGCTGTTTTTACTTCATCGGGCCCGTACAGACGGATCTGGTGGTACCCGGAGTAAGCATCTAAAAAAGACAACCTCTCGCATCCCGCGGTCGAGTCAACAATTTGATCTATGCGAGGGAGAGGAAAGTGATCTTTCGGGCAGGCCCGGTTGATGTGCTTGAAATCAATGCACATTCGGAGCGACTTGTCCTTCTTAGGAACCATGACGACATTAGCGAGCCACTCGGAGTGGTATATCTCTCGGATAAATCCTGCCGCTAACAGTCGAGCCACTTCTTCACCGATGGCCTTTCTCTTCTGGACGGCGGACCGCCGAAGATGCTCTTTGCCTGGTTTTGCAGACGAGTCGACTCTTAGGCGATGTTCAGCCAGTCCCCTGGGAACACCTGGCATGTCAGCGGGCTTCCATGCAAAAATGTCCCAGTTCTCACGGAGGAACTGGATGAGCGCTTCTTCCTATTTTGGGTCGAGTGTTGTGGAGATGCGGGTTGGAGCTGCTTCGGGGTCGGTCGGGTGAATGTGAACAGGCTTCGTCTCACCGGACGACTGGAATGCAGACTCTGTGGCGGGCTTCTTGGATCGCAGCAAGTCACTCGGATCTGCGTTTTGCTTGTATTCTTCGAACTCGACCGCTGTCACTTGGGAATCGGCAATCTTGGAGCCCTTCTGAAAGCACTCCTCTGCCTTTTTCCTATCACCGGTGACAGTGATCACACCTTTGGGACCGGGCATCTTCAATTTGAGGTACACGTAACATGGTCGAGCCATGAACCGTGCATAGGCTGGTCTCCCC
>NW_021277806.1:0-1273 GCF_002162155.2 Triticum dicoccoides | reverse complement strand
GTGGGGTCAGCATAAATAGCCTGGAGATACCCTTGTGCTCCCGGAAGTGATCCTGGCATATACCGGAAATCAGAGTCCCGAAATATACCAGATCTGACTCGCATAATGGTCATCATAGAGTAGGCGGCGTCCTGCACAGCCATCTCAATAGTAACCCCGAGTCCATAGGAGCAGTGAAGAGGCTCGGTGGATCCAGGATAAGATGGAAATATCCTGACAGTGCAGAGATACTGGCTTTGATTAAAATCTCGGAATTGCTCTTCGACCGTGTACTCAGGATACCAGCGGTATCCAGCCTCAGTCATTACCCTGACCAACTTGGCAGTATGGCCGGGTACATCTAGGCATCGAGTCAGGCGAACCACTTGATTGAGGTCGCGAGTGGCCATCTGAAAGCACAATCATAATGCAAAGGCATTAGAATTTCTAGCGAAATTTTGGCAGCATAGCAGCTGTAAATGCTCAAGAAGGATTTTGAGACATTTGACAAAGGATTTCATACACACTCAACATCATCATATCAAAGTTCTGAATCCATTCTAACAACATAATGTGGTAGTAAAACTGAACTAGGCTTGTATCCATCAAACTTATAAGGTACTACTGATTAGTAACACGTGATCCTAATAGAGAGAATAGACCCTAATTCCTTATCCCCCGGTGGAAGAATGGACTGACTCAGATCAGAATGTCATAAGATAAAGGAGTAAAAAGAGCCTTACGTTCCATCCCACAAACAATTCCCCTACATATAACTAAAGAATTTCTAGACTCAACATCGACCAGTTTGGCTTGGAGAACCTACAGGCAGTCCAGCTCTGATACCAACGCTGTCAGGACCCCGACTCAATGTCACATCGATCTAGCCGGTAACACCTCATATCACTTTGCGGCCTCACGCACGGTATCCCCACGGGTGTCGCCTTACCTTTGCCCGGAACCGTTTGCGCCTTTTGGCTCACGTATATGATAGTGTCGCTAGCATCCATATGATAAGGAGCCCGGGCTGACATGACTAGTCATAAACCCAAAGTGGCACAGACTTACAGGGACAGGCATCCATGACCCAGCTTCGAACGTGTCGGTCATCAGCAAGTGGGTCCGGGCTGTAGCACTGGGCTAGCAGGACTCCGGTAAACCGGGCTGTAGCGGGCTAACAGGACTCCGGTACTCAAAGCGTGACATTTCCACGAAGGGACAGACACAGGAACGAAGAAGGACACATGCCGGCCAGCCTAAGTGTTCCAGAGCAGTAGCAAGCTACCATGGCTCA
>NW_021277805.1:0-1206 GCF_002162155.2 Triticum dicoccoides | reverse complement strand
ATATCTGAGTTACGAGTTTTGGCACACAATTAAGACATTGTGGAAATTGTTTCGCAATTAATACCGCCTGGAACACCATAATGTGATGGTGTGTCCGAACATCATAGTTGCACCCTATTGGATATGGTGCGTACCATGATGTCTCTTATCGAATTACCACTATCGTTCATGGGTTAGGCATTAGAGACAACCACATTCACTTTAAATAGGGCACCACGTAATTCCGATGAGATGACACCGTATGAATTATGGTTTAGAGAAACCTAAGTTGTCGTTTCTTAAAAGTTTGGGGCTGCGATGCTTATATGGAAAAGTTTCAGGTTGATAAGCTCGAACCCAAAGCGGATAAAATGCATCTTCATAGGAAACCCAAAACAGTTGGGTATACCTCCTAATTCAGATCCGAAAGCAATATGGATTGTTTCTAGAATCGGGTCCTTTCTTGAGGAAAAGTTTCTCTCGAAAGAATTGAGTGGGAGGATGGTGGAGACTTGATGAGGTTATTGAACCGTCTCTTCAACTAGTGTGTGACAGGGCACAGGGAGTTGTTCCTGTGGCACCTACACCAATTGAAGTGGAAGCTTATGATATTGATCATGAAACTTCGGATCAAGTCACTCCCAAACCTCGTAGGATGACAAGGATGCGTACTACTTCAGAGTGGTACGTAATCCTGTCTTGAAGGTCATGTTGCTAGACAACAATGAACGTACGAGCTATGGAGAAGCGATGGTGGGCCCGGATTCCGATAAATGGCTTGAGGCCATAAAATCCGAGAGAGGATCCATGTATGAAAACAAAGTGTAGACTTTGGCAGAACGGCTCGATGGTCATAAGGCTAATGAGTACAGATGGATTTCAAAAGGAAGACGGACAATGATGGTAAATGTCACCATTAAGAAAGCTCGACTTGTCGTTAAGATGTTTTCCGACAAGTTCAAGGAGTTGACTACGATGAGATTTTCTCACTCGTAGCGATGCTAAGAGTCTGTTGGAATTATATTAGCGATTACTGCATTATTTATGAAATCTTGCAGATAGGATGTCAAAACATTGTTTCCTCGACGATTTTAATGAGGAAAGGTTGCATGTGATACAACCGGAAGGTTTTGTCAATCCCGAAAGATGCTAATAAGTATGCAAAGCTCCAGCAATCCTTCTAAGGACTGGAGTGAGCATCTCGGAGTTGGAATGTATGCTTTGATG
>NW_021277804.1:0-1497 GCF_002162155.2 Triticum dicoccoides | reverse complement strand
AACAAGAACGGAGTTACAAGTGATGATTTCAGGACTTTGAAGCCACCATAATGGGTGCATGAAGCCTTGGACGAAATATACAAGATGCCACTTCATAAATTTCGTCCCGAGGCTATTTTAGGTGCTGCGTCACCTTATTATTGGGCCAGGCCCATGTAATTTCGAAATACATAAGTATAGGCTATTTCTAGAGTCCGTATGTGTGGGGAAACAAGAGATAGGGTTGATTTCGGACCCCTCCACCAAGGGCCACGAAATTCCCCCCTCTTCCTCCATATATACAGCCCTTAGGGCATCGTTTAGACTTTGGGTTTTGTTTAGATTAAAAGTTCGCCATAGCTGCAACTTCGCGTACTTCGTTTGTGTTCAACGACCAGACAAAGGCGTCACAGAACCCCACCTTGATCAATAAAGCTTTCATCTTATATTCGCAATATCCAGATTGCAATCTTAGTTTCTTGCTTGTTCTTCGTTTGCTCGCAGGAAACAGACCCTCGTGGTCAGGTTGATCGTGCTCTGGCGTGGCCAATAACCTCTCGGAGTTGGTTTAGCGATTGCTAAGGCGCGACGTCCTCGCACGTTCGTAGTCGGATCGTCAAAGTCGACTTCCACCAAAGCGAAATCCACCATCTCATCGAAAGACGGGACACCTCCGCCTCGCTACTAGATGGATCTACTTATATAGGAGCAAGGGGTGGCGGCCAAGGAGGTGGGAGGACATCCCAAGGCAGCCTAAAACTAAATCTAGGTCGTACAAGGCCAATGGGCCCAAGTGGAGGTGATGTAACACCTTTGGACTTGTAGTTTGACTCGGATTCTGCTGCAGCATCAGATTGTTTCATCCACAACTCAACGCTCCGGACGAATTTGATGGTGATTCCAATTGGGTTGGAAAGTGCACGAAATCTAGTTTCCATGAAAAAAGAATCACCCAATTCGGAGTCCGTATGAAAAACTTGTGTGCATTTTGAGTCAGGTGTGTCTGTGCAGTCCGAATCTGAATCCAGAACGTGAGAGACCTGGACTCTATCTTCTCTTGGGCCAAAAGTGACGTGAGAGAACTTTTTGGACAGCAAATAAAGATCTCTTTCTTCCTTATCTTCATATGTGGATTGTACAAATGTCCCATACACCTGCAATTAGACAAAACACAAAAGTGTGTGAAGTATTTTTGTTCTGGATAACATAAATAGATTATTGAATAGTTTGCACTAGAAATCACCTGACAAATATGCATATATGCAATATTTTTGGTCATATCCAAGGTAGTCATGTCCTCATCATCCTCCCCTTCTTGAAAATAAAGCCGTCCTCGGCGTTGCTTAATCTGAAATGTGGCTAACAAAAGAGACAAGGTGTACATGTTGTATATGTATATGTCATCCATTTTTACTTCCCTTGATTTTTGCATATATGACACATGAATAGATGAGTAACTTGCATAGTTCATAAAATCTAAAGCCAAAAAATTAGCACAAGAAGTAGAAGGCATGAAAA
>NW_021277803.1:0-1382 GCF_002162155.2 Triticum dicoccoides | reverse complement strand
CCCGGGCTGACATGGCTAGTCGTAAACCCAAAGCGGCACAGACTTACAGGGACAGGCATCCATGACCCAGCATCGAACGTGTCGGTCACCAGCGAGTGAATCCAGGCTGTAGCACTGGGCTAGCAGGACTCCGGTGAACCGGGCTGTAGCGGGCTAACAGGACTCCGGTATTCACCGCGTGACATTTCCCCGAAGGGACAGACACAGGAACGAAGAAGGACACATGCCGGCCAGCCTAAGTGTTCCGGAGCAGTAGCAAGCTACCATGGCTCGGTGGAAACACTAGGAGACATTTCCCCGTAAGAGAGGCTACTAAAGATAAACAACTAGATGGTCAGATCCCACACATACCAAGCATTTCAATAACATACACACAATATGCTCGATATGTGCAAATACAACATGGCATCACAACATGACTCTATGACTCAAGTAATCTATTCAATAGGCTCCGAGGAGCGAGATATTACAACAGGGGTCTCATGACCCAACACTCAGAGCATACAAGTCAAAGCACAAGCGGAAGCTATCATGTATGAGTACAGACATCTATAAATGAAAAAGGCTGAGAAGCCTGACTATCTATCAGATCCTGCCGAGGGCACAAGATCGTAGCTGAGGTATCAAGCTAAACGTCGAAGACCACGCGGAAATACTAGTGAGACTGAAGTCTCTCTGCAAAAACATAAAATAGGCAAACGTGAGTACAAATGTACCCAGCAAGACTTACATCAGAACTATCTACATATGCATCATTATCAACAAAGGGATGGTGGGGTTTAACTGCAGCAAGCCAGCTTTGACTCGGTGGCTATCCTAAACTACGACTGCAAGCGACTCTTCTGAGGTGGCGCACACGAGTCCACATATTCACCATATCAATACACCACTATGGATCCGCTCCCGTCTCCCTACGAGAATGCCATCCATAGCACTCACGCTTATCTTGCGTATTTTAGAGTATCCACTTTCACTTGTCTATGAACTGATATAAGCAACCCAGAAGTCCTTTTCCGCGGACACGGCTATTCGAATAG
The DNA here is from genome assembly GCF_002162155.2 of Triticum dicoccoides. Classification (NCBI taxonomy): domain Eukaryota; kingdom Viridiplantae; phylum Streptophyta; class Magnoliopsida; order Poales; family Poaceae; genus Triticum; species Triticum dicoccoides. The sequence continues at coordinate 345 of NW_021277803.1, read as the reverse complement.
ATTAGGTTAACCCTGCAGGGGTGTACTTCTTCATACATGTTTCCACCACTTAGCGTCTGCACACGACATGTGCTCGGCAGACTTCAAGCGAAAGCCGACGTGGGTGTAGACCACGACCTACCTAAACACTCAAGTCTCTAGTCCAGGTTTATCGCCTATTCGGGTTCCATCCATGAGGAGATCCGGCCGGAGTTTCGCTCACAGCCCCAAACGATGTGAACAGGGTTCCGTGACACCAAACGGGCGCCCGGTATACCCGGCCACGTGCCTACCGCATCACAGCCCACCCCTACGGTCAGCGCTGTCCACGGCCTCCAGCATACTACAAACACCAGAAACTACTTG
>NW_021277802.1:35257-108720 GCF_002162155.2 Triticum dicoccoides | reverse complement strand
AATTTTGATGCTAAACAACGTGCTGAATTAATTTTAAAAATGCATGAGTTAACTAAGGAAAACATTGAGCGTATGAATGCTAAATATAAACTTGCTGGAGATAAGGGTAGAAAACATGTTGTGTTTGCACCTGGAGATCTTGTTTGGTTACATTTGCGTAAGGATAGATTTCCTGATTTGCGCAAATCAAAGCTAATGCCACGTGCTGATGGTCCCTTTAAGGTGTTAGAGAAAATAAATGATAATGCATATAAACTTGAGCTGCCTGCAGATTTTGGGGTTAGTCCCACTTTTAACATTGCAGATTTGAAGCCTTATTTGGGTGAGGAAGATGAACTTCCGTCGAGGACGACTTCATTTCAAGAAGGGGAGGATGATGAGGACATCAATACAATTGTTACACCCACAGCCCCTGCTGCTATAAATACTGGACCAATTACTAGAGCTCGTGCAGGCCAACTAAATTACCAGGTACTTTCGTTTCTTGGTAATGATTCTAATGTTCATGAGAATATGATGCTGCCTAAATTGGATACATTTGTTTTGCTTACAAATGAAGGGCCTAGCTTGGAGAAGGATGAACATTGCAGCAAGAACAAGCATGGAGATGATGGCATGCGCAAGGGGAACAAGAACGGAGTTACAAGTGATGATTTTAGGACTTTGAAGCCACCATAATGGGTGCATGAAGCCTTGGACGAAATATACAAGATGCCACTTCATAAATTTCGTCCCGAGGCTATTTTAGGTGCTGCGTCACCTTATTATTGGGCCAGGCCCATGTAATTTCGAAATACATAAGTATAGGCTATTTTTAGAGTCCGTATGTGTGGGGAAACAAGAGATAGGGTTGATTTCGGACCCCTCCACCAAGGGCCACGAAATTCCCCCCCTCTTCCTCCATATATACAGCCCTTAGGGCATCGTTTAGACTTTGGGTTTTGTTTAGATTAAAAGTTCGCCATAGCTGCAACTTCGCGTACTTCGTTTGTGTTCAACGACTAGACAAAGGCGTCACAGAACCCCACCTTGATCAATAAAGCTTTCATCTTATATTCGCAATATCCAGATTGCAATCTTAGTTTCTTGCTTGTTCTTCGTTTGCTCGCAGGAAACAGACCCTCGTGGTCAGGTTGATCGTGCTCCGGCGTGGTCAATAACCTCTCGGAGTTGGTTTAGCGATTGCTAAGGCGCGACGTCCTCGCACGTTCGTAGTCGGATCGTCAAAGTCGACTTCCACCAAAGCGATATCCATCATCTCATGGAAAGACGGGACACCTTTGCCTCTATCAAGTGGTATCAGATTTCCAGGTTGCTCGGTGAGATTTTACAGTTTTTCGTAGTTTAGATCGAGTCTGTTCTTCATACCTATAGTCCACGAAAAAGCCACAAAAAAAATAAAAAATTAGGGTTAGTTCATCATATCCGAACCAATCTGAGCCTTGCATAATCTTTTTAGGGTTTTGCTTTGTTGAATTTGCGGTTACATCGTCGTGTCTAGTTGCTGGTCTTAGAGTCTAGTCTTTTAGAGTTTCGAGTTCTGGTCATAAGTTGTCACGCCGCCGCCGCACCATCATCATCGCCCCTGCCATCTACCACCACCGCACCGAATCCGTATCCATATACCACCACCAATCCGTGTCCATATACCACCACCGATCCATATCCATATACTACCACCGCTACCACCACCGCTGCCATATACCACCACCATATATCCACCACCAATCCGAGTTCTTTGCTTATTAGGTTTGTTTTCGGGATCCATCTCGATTCCGATTCGTGTTTCCTTGCCGGAGTCGGGTAGCCACGCTCCGTTTAGGCCCAAAATTTTTCGAAAACGCATTTTTCGAAAAAATTTCTGGCTATCCTATTTTTAGGTGTTTCTGAGTGTTTTGAGACAGGTGCCATTATAGGAAGTTTTTTTTGACCCGTTTCCAGTTTTTGGGTCCGGGCAGTCGAAAAAAAAAATTGGTCGAAAAAATTTCGTGCCCATCCTTTCAGTTTGAGCTAGGAAGAGTTTTGAGACACTCGCCATTATAGTGATTTTTCGCAAAAAAAAAAAGAGCGAAAAAAAAAATTCAGAGTGTGCTTTTCCCTTGTTTACGTGCCGCGCCGTGATTTTGTTAGTGTTCTAGGCTCGCGTCTCTAGCACAGTCTAGCCTAGGACCAGCACAGTACCGTCGTTGAGCGTTTATTCAACTTTGCATCTCTGAATTGATTATTGCTGACCCTTTTTGCTACCATATTATAAGCCTTCCCAGCTCCACATACATCTACGTCGTGCGTTTGACTCTCCCTGGTAATCGCTATATCCAAGCTTTGAGAGTTTTTGACTATAACGGTTGCCGATCACCGCCTGCTGCTGGGTAAGAACTGGTAAGAATTTGAGATTTGCTTGACGGATTTGTGACACCCACCACCACCACTTGTTCGTAGTCTGTAGGATCATATTCTTGTGTGTTTCTATTGCTGCTAACCATGCCAGGATCACAAGCCGACGAGATTGACTGGGAGAATTTATCGAACAAGGAGCTTCATGATAAGTTTCAGCAAATGATGACTGAACAGGTGCAAGATGTGCTGAACAATTTTGAAGAGGCCATGGAGAAGATCACTGGCCTTGAGAAGACGTTCGAAACAAAGCTCGATAACAAGTTTAATGAATTGCTCGCGCGTCTTCCACCACCACCACCCGCTGCACCTAACGCACCTCTCCAACAACAACAACAACGACTACCTCCACGTCGCGAAGCAGACCTCCGCCGAGCAAGCCGTGTTCCTCTTGCTTTTGGCCAAACTGTTGGTGCTGCTGTTGATACTTCTGTGGCTCCTGCTGCTGATGTGGAGGAGGATGATTATGTGGGAGATTATGAGGATGAGGTTGATCAAAATCAACACTACGTGCAGCCACCTGTACCACCACCAGCAGGTCGACCTCAGGTATATATTCGTAATGGTAGGCCTGCACCACCACCTCAGGTACGAGATGATGTCCATATTCCTAAACTGAAATTGAATATTCCACCATTTGAGGGTAGATATGTTCCTGATATATACCTTACTTGGGAGTTAGAAACTGAACAACGATTTACATGTTTACAATATCCTGAGGAGAGACGAGTTGCTGCTGCTGTTTGTGCTTTCACTAGTTTTGCATGTGTATGGTGGTCTGAACATTGTAGATTATATCCTATTCCAACTACTTGGGCTGCTTTGAAAACTGCTATGCGTACGCGTTGGGTTCCACCATATTATCAACGTGAATTGCTTCAAAAATTGCAGCGTTTAAGACAAGGGAAAAATTCTATAGAAGAATATTATCAGGAATTACAAACTGGCATGATTAGATGTGGTATTGTTGAGGAGAATGAAGCTATGCTTGCACGTTTTCTGGGTGGATTAAATAGAGAGATTCAGACCATTTTAGACTATAAGGAGTATACTAATATCACTCGTTTATTCCATCTTGCTTGTAAAGCTGAACGTGAAGTGCAGGATCGACAAGCATTGGGGCGAACTAACTTTTCTGCAGGCCGACCTTCATCATGGACTCCACGTGCATCTTCTACTTCAACTGCACCAGCACCTCCATCCGGTGCCACCTCCAGCCGTGATACAAGAAAACAGGCACAACCACCATTATCTGCCAAGAGCGCACCTGCGGGGCCTGCACAGCGTTCTTCTTCTTCCATGGCATCAACAGGGCACACAAGTGATATTATTTGTCGTCGTTGTAAGGGAGGAGGTCATTATGCGAGGGAATGCAAATCTCCGCGTGTGATGATTGCTACCGCGGATGGTGGATATGAGTCCGCTAGTGACTATGATGAGGAGACATTGGCTCTTATTACACGTCAAGAACATGGTGGAGATGATTCTGATCATGAGACGCAATACATGGCTCCTGAAGACGCTGACAGGTATGAATGTTTAGTTGCTCAACGTGTTTTGAGTGTGCAGGTCACACAAGCTGAGCAAAATCAGAGGCACAATTTGTTCCATACCAAGGGAGTTGTGAAGGAACGTTCTGTGCGCGTCATAATAGACGGAGGGAGCTGCAACAACTTGGCTAGCATGGAGATGGTGGAGAAGCTTTCTCTCACCACAAGACCACATCCACATCCTTACTACATCCAATGGTTCAACAACAGCGGCAAGGTTAAGGTAACACGTACTGTTCGTGTGCATTTTAGTATCTCTACATATGCTGATTATGTTGATTGTGATGTGGTACCTATGCAAGCATGTTCCTTATTACTTGGTAGACCATGGCAATTTGATAAAAATTCTGTACACCATGGTAGAAACAATCACTATACTCTTGTTGATGAGGACATCAATACAATTGTTACACCCACAGCCCCTGCTGCTATACATACTGGACCAATTACTAGAGCTCGTGCACGCCAACTAAATTACCAGGTACTTTCGTTTCTTGGTAATGATTCTAATGTTCATGAGAATATGATGCTGCCTAAATTGGATACATTTGTTTTGCTTACAAATGAAGGGCCTAGCTTGGAGAAGGATGAACATTGGAGCAAGAACAAGCATGGAGATGATGGCATGCGCAAGGGGAACAAGAACGGAGTTACAAGTGATGATTTCAGGACTTTGAAGCCACCATAATGGGTGCATGAAGCCTTGGACGAAATATACAAGATGCCACTTCATAAATTTCGTCCCGAGGCTATTTTAGGTGCTGCGTCACCTTATTATTGGGCCAGGCCCATGTAATTTCCAAATACATAAGTATAGGCTATTTTTAGAGTCCGTATGTGTGGGAAAACAAGAGATAGGGTTGATTTCGGACTCCTCCACCAAGGGCCACGAAATTCCCCCCCTCTTCCTCCATATATACAGCCCTTAGGGCATCGTTTAGACTTTGGGTTTTGTTTAGATTAAAAGTTCGCCATAGCTGCAACTTCGCGTACTTCGTTTGTGTTCAACGACCAGACAAAGGCGTCACAGAACCCCACCTTGATCAATAAAGCTTTCATCTTATATTCGCAATATCCAGATTGCAATCTTAGTTTCTTGCTTGTTCTTCGTTTGCTCGCAGGAAACAGACCCTCGTGGTCAGGTTGATCGTGCTCCGGCGTGGTCAATAACCTCTCGGAGTTGGTTTAGCGATTGCTAAGGCGCGACGTCCTCGCACGTTCGTAGTCGGATCGTCAAAGTCGACTTCCACCAAAGCGATATCCATCATCTCATCGAAAGACGGGACACCTTTGCCTCTATCATTAGCTCTCGTAAGATAACCATCCTTGATGTAATATCGTTCCCAAGATGTATGCGTCAAACATTTAGCATAATGAGGTGCAAAAGATGGATCATTGGTATACAAGTCTTTTATGTGTTCAAAGCCAATGACATTCAACTCAAGTTTAGTCACAAGCGTGCATATGCGAGAAAGTGCATCGGCAACTACATTTTCCTTACCCTTAATGTACTTAATCACATATGGGAAAGATTTAATAAATTCACTCCATTTTGCATGACGCTTGTTCAATTTAGTTTGACCTTTTAAGTACTTAAGCGTTTCATGATCGGTATGGATGACAAATTCATGAGGTCTAAGATAATGTTCCCAAACATTTAGGACACGCACTAAAGCATACAATTCTTTGTCATATACGGGATAGTTAAGTTGAGCACCGGAGAGTTTTTCACTAAAATAAGCAATGGCTCGTTTTTCTTGCATCAAAACTCCGCCAATTCCGGTACCACTTGCATCACAATGAACCTCAAAAGTTTTGTCAAAATTGGGCAAAGCAAGAATCGGAGCATGAGTAAGCAAAGACTTGAGCTCATCAAAAGCGGTTGATTGTAAAGTTCCCCAAACAAAAGGAGTATTCTTCTTGCTCAAGGCATGCAAAGGAGCGGCTATTGTGCTAAAGTTTTTCACAAATCGGCGATAAAATCCTGCAAGGCCAAGGAAACTACGCACTTGTTGCAAATTGGTTGGTTGGGGCCAAGTTTTAATTGCCTCAATTTTAGTTTCGTCAACATGAACTCCTTTTGAAGAGACAACAAATCCCAAGAAAACCACTTTGTCAACACCAAACGTGCATTTTTTCAAATTTGCATAAAGGCTTTCCTTGCGAAGGGTTTGCAAAACAGATTTAACATGATTAATATGGTCTTTCATTGTTTTGCTAAACACAAGAATGTCATCAAAGTAAACCTGATAGAGGCAAAGGTGTCCCGTCTTTCGATGAGATGATGGATATCGCTTTGGTGGCAGTCGACTTTGACGATCCGACTACGAACGTGCGAGGACGTCGCGCCTTAGCAATCGCTAAACCAACTCCGAGAGGTTATTGACCACGCCGGAGCACGATCAACCAGACCACGAGGGTCTGTTTCCTGCGAGCAAACGAAGAACAAGCAAGAAACTAAGATTGCAATCTGGATATTGAGAATATAAGATGAAAGCTTTATTGATCAAGGTGGGGTTCTGTGACGCCTTTGTCTGCTCGTTGAACACAAACGAACTACGCGAAGTTGCAGCTATGGCGAACTTTTAATCTAAACAAAACCCCAAGGAAAAGCTAGTAGATGGATCTACTTATATAGGAGCAAGGGGTGGCAGCCAAGGAGGTGGGAGGACGTCCCAAGGCAGCCTAAAACTAAATCTAGGTCGTACAAGGCCAATGGGCCCAAGTGGAGGTGATGTAACACCTTTGGACTTGTGGGTGTAACAATGGTATTGATGTCCAAAGGTGTTACATCACCTCCACTTGGGCCCATTGGCCTTGTACGACCTAGATTTAGTTTTAGGCTGCCTTGGGACGTCCTCCCACCTCCTTGGCCGCCACCCCTTGCTCCTATATAAGTAGATCCATCTACTAGCTTTTCCTTGGGGTTTTGTTTAGATTAAAAGTTCGCCATAGCTGCAACTTCGCGTACTTCGTTTGTGTTCAACGACCAGACAAAGGCGTCACAGAACCCCACCTTGATCAATAAAGCTTTCATCTTATATTCGCAATATCCAGATTGCAATCTCAGTTTCTTGCTTGTTCTTCGTTTGCTCGCAGGAAACAGACCCTCGTGGTCAGGTTGATCGTGCTCCGGCGTGGTCAATAACCTCTCGGAGTTGGTTTAGCGATTGCTAAGGCGCGACGTCCTCGCACGTTCATAGTCGGATCGTCAAAGTCGACTTCCACCAAAGCGAAATCCATCATCTCATCGAAAGACGGGACACCTCCGCCTCTATCAGCTTCAAAGACCTGAAATCATCACTCGTAACTCCGTTCTTGTTCCCCTTGCGCATGCCATCATCTCCATGCTTTCTCTTGCTCCAATGTTCATCCTTCTCCAAGCTAGGCCCTTCATTTGTAAGCAAAACAAATGTATCCAATTTAGGCAGCATCATATTCTCATGAACATTAGAATCATTACCAAGAAACGAAAGTACCTGGTAATTTAGTTGGCGTGCGCGAGCTCTAGTAATTGGTCCAGTATGTATAGCAGCAGGGGCTGTGGGTGTAACAATGGTATTGATGTCCTCATCATCCTCCCCTTCTTGAAATGAAGTCGTCCTCGACGGAAGTTCATCTTCCTCACCCAAATAAGGCTTCAAATCTGCAATGTTAAAAGTGGGACTAACCCCAAAATCTGCAGGCAGCTCAAGTTTGTATGCATTATCATTTATTTTCTCTAACACCTTAAAGGGACCATCAGCACGTGGCATTAGCTTTGATTTGCGCAAATCAGGAAATCTATCTTTACGCAAATGTAACCAAACAAGATCTCCAGGTGCAAATACAACATGTTTTCTACCCTTATCTCCAGCAAGTTTATATTTAGCATTCATACGCTCAATGTTTTCCTTAGTTAACTCATGCATTTTTAAAATCAATTCAGCACGTTGTTTAGCATCAAAATTAACCTTCTCCGAAGATGGAAGAGGCAACAAATCAATAGGTGCACGAGGTAGGAAACCATACACAACTTCAAAAGGGCACATCTTAGTAGTAGAATGCAATGAACGATTATAAGCAAATTCAATATGAGGCAAGCATTACTCCCACATTTTCTTATTATTCTTCAAAACAGCCCTAAGCATAGTAGACAACGTTCTATTGACTACTTCAGTTTGTCCATCAGTTTGGGGGTGACAAGTAGTACTAAAAAGCAGTTTAGTCCCCAACTTAGCCCATAAACATCTCCAAAAGTGGCTAAGAAATTTAGTATCACGATCTGAAACAATAGTATTTGGCACACCATGCAAGCGAATAATTTCACGAAAGAACAAATCAGCAACATTAACAGCATCATCGCTTTTATGACATGGTATAAAGTGTGCCATTTTCGAGAATCTATCCACGACAACAAATATGCTATCCCTCCCCTTCTTTGTTCGAGGTAAACCTAAAACAAAGTCCATAGATATATCCTCCCAAGGAACACTAGGTACAGGCAAAGGCATATATAAACCATGAGGATTGAGTCGTGACTTAGCTTTCTGACATGTAGTGCATCGAGCAATAAAACGCTCAACATCCCGTCTCATCTTTGGCCAAAAGAAATGTGTAGCAAGTACGTCCTCCGTCTTCTTCACGCCAAAATGTCCCATTAATCCTCCTCCATGCGCTTCCTGCAACAACAAAAGACGAACGGAGCTAGCTGGAATGCATAGCTTGTTAGCACGAAACACAAATCCATCGTTAACGACAAACTTGTTCCACATTCTTCCTTCTTTACAATTCTGCATTACATCTTTAAAATCAGCATCATGCACATATTGATCTTTGATGGTCTCCAAACCAAATATTTTGAAGTCAAGTTGTGAAAGCATAGTATAGCGACGAGACAATGCATCAGCAATAACATTTTCTTTTCCCTTCTTGTGTTTAATGACATAAGGGAAAGTCTCAATGAATTCAACCCATTTAGCATGTCTACGATTCAGTTTAGCTTGACTTTTAATATGTTTCAAAGATTCATGATCAGAATGTATAACAAATTCTTTGGGCCATAAATAATGTAGCCATGTTTCTAAAGTCCGAACAAGAGCATATAATTCTTTATCATAAGTAGAATAATTCAGACTAGGCCCACTCAATTTTTCAGAAAAGTATGCAACAGGTTTGCCATCTTGTAATAACACACCTCCTAATCCAATTCCACTAGCATCGCATTCAAGCTCAAAAGTCTTATTAAAATCAGGAAGTTGGAGTAAAGGAGCATGTGTCAACTTATCTTTCAATACCGTGAAGGCTTCTTCCTGTGCGGTACCCCAAAGAAAAGGCACATCCTTCTTTGTAAGCTCGTTGAGAGGTGCAGCAATGGTGCTGAAATCTCTCACAAAACGCCTATAGAATCCAGCGAGGCCAAGAAAACTCCTCACTTGTGTGACCGTTTTGGGCTGCGGCCAACTCTCAATAGCTTCAATCTTGGCTTTGTCAACTTCAATTCCCTGTGGAGTAACAACATAGCCAAGAAAAGATACTCGGTCGGTGCAAAAGGTGCACTTCCCAAGGTTACCAAACAAACGTGCATCACGTAGAGCAATAAAAACAGCACGTAAATGTTCCAAATGTTCTTCCAAAGATCTGCTATAAATCCCGTTCTTGTTCCCCTTGCGCATGCCATCATCTCCATGCTTGTTCTTGCTCCAATGTTCATCCTTCTCCAAGCTAGGCCCTTCATTTGTAAGCAAAACAAATGTATCCAATTTAGGCAGCATCATATTCTCATGAACATTAGAATCATTACCAAGAAACGAAAGTACCTGGTAATTTAGTTGGCGTGCACGAGCTCTAGTAATTGGTCCAGTATGTATAGCAGCAGGGGCTGTGGGTGTAACAATTGTATTGATGTCCTCATCATCCTCCCCTTCTTGAAATGAAGTCGTCCTCGACGGAAGTTCATCTTCCTCACCCAAATAAGGCTTCAAATCTGCAATGTTAAAAGTGGGACTAACCCCAAAATCTGCAGGCAGCTCAAGTTTATATGCATTATCATTTATTTTCTCTAATACCTTAAAGGGACCGTCAGCACGTGGCATTAGCTTTGATTTGCGCAAATCAGGAAATCTATCCTTACGCAAATGTAACCAAACAAGATCTCCAGGTGCAAACACAACATGTTTTCTACCCTTATCTCCAGCAAGTTTATATTTAGCATTCATACGCTCAATGTTTTCCTTAGTTAACTCATGCATTTTTAAAATCAATTCAGCACGTTGTTTAGCATCAAAATTAACCTTCTCCGAAGATGGAAGAGGCAACAAATCAATAGGTGCACGAGGTAGGAAACCATACACAACTTCAAAAGGGCACATCTTAGTAGTAGAATGCAATGAACGATTATAAGCAAATTCAATATGAGGCAAGCATTCCTCCCACATTTTCTTATTATTCTTCAAAACAGCCCTAAGCATAGTAGGCAACGTTCTATTGACTACTTCAGTTTGTCCATCAGTTTGGGGGTGACAAGTAGTACTAAAAAGCAGTTTAGTCCCCAACTTAGCCCATAAACATCTCCAAAAGTGGCTAAGAAAGTTAGTATCACGATCTAAAACAATAGTATTTGGCACACCATGCAAGCGAATAATTTCACGAAAGAACAAATCAGCAACATTAACAGCATCATCGCTTTTATGACATGGTATAAAGTGTGCCATTTTCGAGAATCTATCCATGACAACAAATATGCTATCCCTCCCCTTCTTTGTTTGAGGTAAATCTAAAACAAAGTCCATAGATATATCCTCCCAAGGTACACTAGGTACAGGCAAAGGCATATATAAACCATGAGGATTGAGTTGTGACTTAGCTTTTTGACATGTAGTGCAGCGAGCAATAAAAGCTCAACATCCCGTCTCATCTTTGGCCAAAAGAAATGTGTAGCAAGTACATCCTCCGTCTTCTTCACGCCAAAGTGTCCCATTAATCCTCCTCCATGCGCCTCCTGCAACAACAAAAGACGAACGGAGCTAGCTGGAATGCATAGCTTGTTAGCACGAAACACAAATCCATCGTTAACGACGAACTTGTTCCACATTCTTCCTTCTTAACAATTCTGCATTACATCTTTAAAATCAGCATCATGCACATATTGATCTTTGATGGTCTCCAAACCAAAGATTTTGAAGTCAAGTTGTGAAAGCATAGTATAGCGGCGAGACAATGCATCAGCAATAACATTTTCTTTTCCCTTCGTGTTTATTGACATAAGGAAAAGTCTCAGTGAATTCAACCCATTTAGCATGTCTACGATTCAGTTTAGCTTGACTTTTAATATGTTTCAAAGATTCATGATCAGAATGTATAACAAATTCTTTGGGCCATAAATAATGTTGCCATGTTTCTAAAGTCCGAACAAGAGCACATAATTCTTTATCATAAGTAGAATAATTCAGACTAGGCCCACTCAATTTTTCAGAAAAGTATGCAACAGGTTTGCCATCTTGTAATAACACACCGCCTAATCCAATTCCACTAGCATCACATTCAAGCTCAAAAGTCTTATTAAAATCAGGAAGTTGGAGTAAAGGAGCATGTGTCAACTTATCTTTCAATACCGAGAAGGCTTCTTCCTGTGCGGTACCCCAAAGAAAAGGCACATCTTTCTTTGTAAGCTCATTGAGAGGTGCAGCAATGGTGCTGAAATCTCTCACAAAACGCCTATAGAATCCAGCGAGGCCAAGAAAACTCCTCACTTGTGTGACCGTTTTGGGTTGCGGCCAACTCTCAATAGCTTCAATCTTGGCTTTATCAACTTCAATTCCCTGTGGAGTAACAACATAGCCAAGAAAAGATACTCGGTCGGTGCAAAAGGTGCACTTCCCAAGGTTACCAAACAAACGTGCATCACGTAGAGCAATAAAAACAATATGTAAATGTTCCAAATGTTCTTCCAAAGATTTGCTATAAATCAATATGTCATCAAAGTAAACTACCACAAATCGTCCAATGAAAGCACGTAAAACTTCGTTCATTAATCTCATGAAAGTACTAGGTCCATTACTTAACCCAAAAGGCATGACTAACCACTCATATAATCCAAACTTAGTTTTGAATGCTGGTTTCCATTCATCTCCCAATTTCATACGAATTTGATGGTATCCACTACGCAACTCAACTTTGGAGAATATTGTAGAGCCACTCAATTCATCAAGCATATCATCTAGCCTAGGAATAGGATGACGATAACGAATAGTAATATTATTAATGCCTCTACAATCAACACACATACGTGATGTACCATCCTTTTTCGGCACTAGAATAATAGGAACAGCACAAGGACTAAGGGATTCGCGTATATAACCTTTGTCGAGAAGCTCTTGTACTTGACGCATAATCTCCTTCGTCTCCTCTGGATTGGTACGGTATGGTGCACGGTTTGGCAGTGAAGCACCGGGAATTAAGTCAATCTGATGCTCAATCCCTCGAATAGGCGGTAATCCCGGTGGCACGCCTTGTGGAAAGATGTCAGCGAACTCCTGCAAAATGTTAGTGACAGCAGGAGGCAAAGAGGAAGGCACGTCCTCGAATGAAAATAATGCCTCTTTGCACACAAAAGCATAGCAAACGGATTTGCTGAAACTAGCTCATCAATATCAGATTTGGTGGCAAATAAACATGCACTTTTCAATTTAATTTCAGAAGCAACACTAGATGGTTTATTATTAGGCTTCATTTGTTGCTCAAATTCTTTTGCCACAATCTGATTTTCACTCTTATTCGTCTCCTGTTTTGCTTTATTAGCTCTATTAATATCATCTTTCAAAATGGAATCAGGAGTCATAGGAAGCAAAGTAATATTTTTATCCTTATGAACAAGAGTATAGTGATTGTTTCTACCATGGTGTACAGAATTTTTATCAAATTGCCATGGTCTACCAAGTAATAAGGAACATGCTTGCGTAGGTACCACATCACAATCAACATAATCAGCATATGTAGAGATACTAAAATGCACACGAACAGTACGTGTTACCTTAACCTTGCCGCTGTTGTTGAACCATTGGATGTAGTAAGGATGTGGATGTGGTCTTGTGGTGAGAGAAAGCTTCTCCACCATCTCCATGCTAGCCAAGTTGTTGCAGCTCCCTCCATCTATGATGACGCGCACAGAACGTTCTTTCACAACTCCCTTGGTATGGAACAAATTGTGCCTCTGATTTTGCTCAGCTTGTGTGACCTGCACACTCAAAACACGTTGAGCAACTAAACATTCATACCTGTCAGCGTCTTCAGGAGCCATGTATTGCGTCTCATGATCAGAATCATCTCCACCATGTTCTTCACGTGTAATAAGAGCCAAAGTCTCCTCATCATAGTCACTAGCGGACTCACATCCACCATCCGCGGTAGCAATCATCACACGCGGAGATTTGCATTTTCTCGCATAATGACCTCCTCCCTTACAACGACGACAAATAATATCACTTGTGTGCCCTGTTGATGCCATGGAAGAAGCAGAACTCTGTGCAGGCCCAGCAGGTGCGCTCTTGGCAGATAATGGTGGTTGTGCCTGTTTTCTTGTGTCACGACTGGAGGAGACACCTGATTGAGGTGCTGGTGTGATAGAGGCGGGGGTGTCCCGATCTTTCGATGAGATGATAACTATCGATTTGGTGGAGACGACTTTGACGATCCGACTACAAACGTGCACGACGTTGCGCCTTAGCAATCGCTAAACCAACTCCGAGAGGTTATTGACCACGCCGGAGCACAATCAACCTGACCACGAAGGTCTATTCCTGCAAGCAATCGAAGAACAAGCAAGAATATGATAAAAGCAATCTGAATATTGCGAGTATATATGAAGTATTGATAAAGGTGGGGATCCGTAAGCGGTCTTGGTCTGGTCGTTGGACACAAACGAAGTACACGAAGTTGCAATGGCTAACTTTTAACTAAACAAATCCCAAGGAAAAGCTACTAGATGGATCTACTTATATAGGAGCAAGGGATGGCGGCCAAGGAGGTGGGAGGACGTCCCAAGGCAGCCTAAAACTAAATCTAGGTCGTACAAGGCCAATGGGCCCAAGTGGAGGTGATGTAACACCTTTGGACTTGTAGTTTGACTCGGATTCTGCTGCAGCATCAGATTGTTTCATCCACAACTCAACGCTCCGGACGAATTTGAAGGTGATTCCAATTGGGTTGGAAAGTGCACGAAATCTAGTTTCCAATGCAAAAAGAATCACCCAATTCGGAGTCCGTATGAAAAACTTGTGTGCGTTTTGAGTCAGGTATGTCTGTGCAGTCCGAATCTGAATCCAGAACGTGAGAGACTTGGACTCTATCTTCTCTTGGGCCAAAAGTGACGTGAGAGAACTTTTTGGACAGCAAATAAACATCTCTTTCTTCCTTATCTTCATATGTGGATTGTACAAATGTCCCATACACCTGCAATTAGACAAAACACAAAAGTGTGTGAAGTATTTTTGTTCTGGATAACATAAATAGATTATTGAATAGTTTGCACTAGAAATCACCTGACAAATATGCATATATGCAATATTTTTGGTCATATCCAAGGTAGTCATGTCCTCATCAAACTCGGAATTGAGTGATTCTTTTTGCATTGGAAAGCTTGAGTTAATAGCATTCTTTGAAAGAATTTATCAGAAAATTGTCTTAAACTTTTCAAGAGGAAAGTTGGAGAGAGAGTTGTTGTATATCCTGCTTGGCAGTTGTTTTTCATCATTATCTTCACTGCCGTTGTGATATTCACTTATATCTTGCTGTCAAGAGCTACTTAGTATCCTTCATTGATGCTAGTTGTGCTACGCCGTGACCTCATTAGTGTTCTAGGCTCGCGTCTCTAGTACGGTCTAGCCTAGGACCAGCACAGTACCGTCGTTGAGCGTTTATTCAACATTGCATCTTTGAATTGATTATTGCTAATCTTTTGCTACCATATATAGCCAACCCAGCTCCACATATTTCTACACCGTGTATACGTACGCTCCCCTGGCAATCGCTTTACTCAATGTTCGGAGTTACTTGACACCGCTGGTTGCCGATCACTGCCTGCTGCATGGTAAGAACTTGTAAGACATTGATATTTGCTTTACTGTAAGCGTTTTACCACCACATCCTAGTAGTTATAGGAACATTATTTTTGCGTTTTGTTTCTTGTTCTACTAATCATGACAGGATCCAGAGTCAATTCATGGGCTTTGTCGATCGCGGGAGACGTGCCACCACCTTTGCAAATACCACAACCGTCACGAGAGGTGCACAAACATCCAAATGCACATGATCAGGTTAATGTATCTATACCACCATTTAATGGCCGTTTTAAACCTGCTTTATATATTGAATGGGAGTTCGACATAAAAAATATATTTGCTTCCCATAATTTCAATGAACATAAAAAGGTTAAGGTTGCGGTTGGTTCTTTCACTGGTTATGCTTTGGTTTGGTGGAGTGAATATTGTCGGTTACACCCTGATTATATACCTACTACTTGGGATGATTTGAAACTTGCCATGCGACATACTTTCGTCCCTGCTTATTCCTGCTCTGATACCACTTGATAGAGGCGGGGGTGTCCCGATCTTTCGATGAGATGATAACTATCGATTTGGTGGAGACGACTTTGACGATCCGACTACAAACGTGCACGACGTTGCGCCTTAGCAATCGCTAAACCAACTCCGAGAGGTTATTGACCACGCTGGAGCACGATCAACCTGACCACGGAGGTCTATTCCTGCAAGCAATCGAAGAACGAGCAAGAATATGATAAAGCAATCTGAATATTGCGAATATATATGAAGTATTGATAATGGTGGGGATCCGTAAGCGGTCTTGGTCTGGTCGTTGGACACAAACGAAGTACACGAAGTTGCAATGGCTAACTTTTAACTAAACAAATCCCAAGGAAAAGCTACTAGATGGATCTACTTATATAGGAGCAAGGGGTGGCGGCCAAGGAGGTGGGAGGACGTCCCAAGGCAGCCTAAAACTAAATCTAGGTCGTACAAGGCCAATGGGCCCAAGTGGAGGTGATGTAACACCTTTGGACTTGTAGTTTGACTCGGATTCTGCTGCAGCATCAGATTGTTTCGTCCACAACTCAACGCTCCGGACGAATTTGAAGGTGATTCCAATTGGGTTGGAAAGTGCACGAAATCTAGTTTCCAACAAAAAAAGAATCACCCAATTCGGAGTCCGTATGAAAAACTTGTGTGCGTTTTGAGTCAGGTGTGTCTGTGCAGTTCGAATCTGAATCCAGAACGTGAGAGACTTGGACTCTATCTTCTCTTGGGCCAAAAGTGACATGAGAGAACTTTTTGGACAGCAAATAAACATCTCTTTCTTCCTTATCTTCATATGTGGATTGTACAAATGTCCCATACACCTGCAATTAGACAAAACACAAAAGTGTCTGAAGTATTTTTGTTCTGGATAACATAAATAGATTATTGAATAGTTTGCACTAGAAATCACCTGACAAATATGCATATATGCAATATTTTTGGTCATATCCAAGGTAGTCATGTCCTCATGATCCTCCCCTTCTTGAAAATAAAGCCGTCCTCGGCGTTGCTTAATCTGAAATGTGGCTAACAAAAGAGACAAGGTGTACATGTTGTATATGTATATGTCATCCATTTTTACTTCCCTTGATTTTTGCATATATGACACTTGAATAGATGAGTAACTTGCATAGTTCATAAAATCTAAAGCCAAAAAATTAGCACAAGAAGTAGAAGGCATGAAAATATTGCAACTCAGTTTGCACATATAAGTGAAGCTCTTATTCATTTCAAAAGATTGACAATGTTCATCATTAAACCATCCCAACATTGGTGAATAAACCGTACTTGCATCAAATTTACATGCTACAACATGCTTAAATAAGCAGACATGCAATAAGTCATTCAACACAGAATCATCACCAAGATTAGAGGTCATATCAAAATGATTAAACATTGGTTCTTTTGCATCAATAGTTAATTCAATGGGTGCACTCAAAATTGTTGGTATTTCAGTTGTTTGATCACATGGCAAAGTCAAATTATCAACGTAGTCCTCTAAAATAGGTGGTGTGATCAAAGTAGTGGGTAGCTCATCAGATGGTGCATTCAAATTGACAAGGCATTCATTATTCTCATGTAGAGATGGAAGATCAGTACCTTTGTCATTACCTCTTATGATCAACTCAGATGATGTAGCCACTCTCGGGGGCGATGTGTCACATGGTGGAGGTGATGTAGTCCTGACAACAACGGATGAGGTTGTCATAGTATGCCTAGTAGTTGAAGGAACAATCATATCAACTCTTGGAATGTGCACTGTGCGCTTGTTCTCCTCGTCGCCAACACGTCGTTTTATTTCCTGTTCAGCTTTGCAAGCAAGATGAAACAAATGGTCCATAGGATAACACTCTTCATGAATTAGTATCTCTTGAATATCACGGTTTAATCCTCCCCAAAATCTATCCATAAAATCATCTTCACTTTCTTCTAAAGAGGAATGCAACAAGGTAGTTTGTAAATCATCATAATATTTTGTTACAGTTTCACTACCTTGTTTTAAGTGTTGCAACTTCTTAATCATGTCACGAGTATAATAAGCAGGGACGAAAGTATGTCGCATGGCAAGTTTCAAATCATCCTAAGTAGTAGGTATATAATCAGGGTGTAACCGACAATATTCACTCCACCAAACCAAAGCATAACCAGTGAAAGAACCAACCGCAACCTTAACCTTTTTATGTTCATTGAAATTATGGGAAGCAAATATATTTTTTATGTCGAACTCCCATTCAATATATAAAGCAGGTTTAAAACGGCCATTAAATGGTGGTATAGATACATTAACCTGATCATGTGCATTTGGATGTTTGTGCACCTCTCGTGACGGTTGTGGTATTTGCAAAGGTGGTGGCACGTCTCCCGCGATCGACAAAGCCCATGAATTGACTCTGGATCCTGTCATGATTAGTAGAACAAGAAACAAAACGCAAAAATAATGTTCCTATAACTACTAGGATGTGGTGGTAAAACGCTTACAGTAAAGCAAATATCAATGTCTTACAAGTTCTTACCATGCAGCAGGCGGTGATCGGCAACCAGCGGTGTCAAGTAACTCCGAACATTGAGTAAAGCGATTGCCAGGGGAGCGTACGTATACACGGTGTAGAAATATATGGAGCTGGGTTGGCTATATATGGTAGCAAAAGATTAGCAATAATCAATTCAAAGATGCAATGTTGAATAAACGCTCAACGACGGTACTGTGCTGGTCCTAGGCTAGACCGGACTAGAGACGCGAGCCTAGAACACTAATGAGGTCACGGCGTAGCACAACTAGCATCAATGAAGGATACTAAGTAGCTCTGGACAGCAAGATATAAGTGAAGATCACAACGGCAGTAAAGATAATGAGGTGAAACAACAGCCAAGCAGGATATATCAACAACTTTGTCTCCAACTTTCCTCTGAAAAAAGTTTGTGCCGATTTTTTTGTTTTTTTTTCTTCTCTTTTTTTCCTCACACTTTTTTTTTCTTTCTCTCCTTTTTTTTCTGACTTTTTTTTTCTTCTTTTTTTTCTCTCGTTTTTTTCTCTTTTTTTCTCCCTCTTTCCAAAACAAACTAGATAAGATGCAGATTGGATCAAGTGAAGATGTGAACGATCTCAACTATTATTATGACAATGAATGATGGGTAGCACGTGGTGGAAATTGATGGATGGGTGGTGGACAGCGGAAGAGATAATGATGCAGCGGTGGCGTGACTAATGTGAACAGAACTCGAAACTCTAAACGAACTAGACACTAAGACCAGCAACTCGACACGACGATGCAACCGATAATTCAACTATGCAAGCAATGAAAAGAAAATTGCAAAGGCTCAGATTGGCTTGGACCAAGGATGAATAGATCTAACTCTTTTTTGTGGCTTTTTCTTGGACAATAGGTAAGAAAATAAATCTAATCTAGGAAAACTGGAAATTCTCACCGAGCAACCTGAAAACTGATACCACTTGATAGAGGCGGGGGTGTCCCGATCTTTCGATGAGATGATAACTATCGGTTTGGTGGAGACGACTTTGACGATCCGACTACAAACGTGCACGACGTTGCGCCTTAGCAATCGCTAAACCAACTCCGAGAGGTTATTGACCATGCCGGAGCACAATCAACCTGACCACGAAGGTCTATTCCTGCAAGCAATCGAAGAACAAGCAAGAATATGATAAAAGATCTGAATATTGCGAGTATATATGAAGTATTGATAAAGGTGGGGATCCGTAAGCGGTCTTGGTCTGGTCGTTGGACACAAACGAAGTACACGAAGTTGCAATGGCTAACTTTTAACTAAACAAATCCCAAGGAAAAGCTACTAGATGGATCTACTTATATAGGAGCAAGGGGTGGCGGCCAAGGAGGTGGGAGGACGTCCCAAGGCAGCCTAAAACTAAATCTAGGTCGTACAAGGCCAATGGGCCCAAGTGGAGGTGATGTAACACCTTTGGACTTGTAGTTTGACTCGGATTCTGCTGCAGCATCAGATTGTTTCGTCCACAACTCAACGCTCCGGACGAATTTGAAGGTGATTCCAATTCGGTTGGAAAGTGCACGAAATCTAGTTTCCAACAAAAAAAGAATCACCCAATTTGGAGTCCGTATGAAAAACTTGTGTGCGTTTTGAGTCAGGTATGTCTGTGCAGTCCGAATCTGAATCCAGAACGTGAGAGACTTGGACTCTATCTTCTCTTGGGCCAAAAGTGACGTGAGAGAACTTTTTGGACAGCAAATAAACATCTCTTTCTTCCTTATCTTCATATGTGGATTGTACAAATGTCCCATACACCTGCAATTAGACAAAACACAAAAGTGTGTGAAGTATTTTTGTTCTGGATAACATAAATAGATTATTGAATAGTTTGCACTAAAAATCACCTGACAAATATGCATATATGCAATATTTTTGGTCATATCCAAGGTAGTCATGTCCTCATCATCCTCCCCTTCTTGAAAATAAAGCCGTCCTCGGCGTTGCTTAATCTGAAATGTGGCTTTGTCATTACCTCTTATGATTAACTCAGATGATGTAGCCACTCTCGGGGGCGATGTGTCACATGGTGGAGGTGATGTAGTCCTGACAACAACGGATGTGGTTGTCATAGTATTCCTAGTAGTTGAAGGAACAATCATATCAACTCTTGGAATGTGCACCGTGCGCTTGTTCTCCTCGTGGCCAACACGTCGTTTTATTTCCTGTTCAGCTTTGCAAGCAAGATGAAACAAATGGTCCATAGGATAACACTCTTCATGAATTAGTATCTCTTGAATATCACGGTTTAATCCTCCCCAAAATCTATCCATAAAATCATCTTCACTTTCTTCTAAAGAGGAATGCAACAAGGTAGTTTGTAAATCATCATAATATTTTGTTACAGTTTCACTACCTTGTTTTAAGTGTTGCAACTTCTTAATCATGTCACGAGTATAATAAGCAGGGACGAAAGTATGTCGCATGGCAAGTTTCAAATCATCCTAAGTAGTAGGTATATAATCAGGGTGTAACCGACAATATTCACTCCACCAAACCAAAGCATAACCAGTGAAAGAACCAACCGCAACCTTAACCTTTTTATGTTCATTGAAATTATGGGAAGCAAATATATTTTTTATGTCGAACTCCCATTCAATATATAAAGCAGGTTTAAAACGGCCATTAAATGGTGGTATAGATACATTAACCTGATCATGTGCATTTGGATGTTTGTGCACCTCTCGTGACGGTTGTGGTATTTGCAAAGGTGGTGGCACGTCTCCCGCGATCGACAAAGCCCATGAATTGACTCTGGATCCTGTCATGATTAGTAGAACAAGAAACAAAACGCAAAAATAATGTTCCTATAACTACTAGGATGTGGTGGTAAAACGCTTACAGTAAAGCAAATATCAATGTCTTACAAGTTCTTACCATGCAGCAGGCGGTGATCGGCAACCAGCGGTGTCAAGTAACTCCGAACATTGAGTAAAGCGATTGCCAGGGGAGCGTACGTATACACGGTGTAGAAATATGTGGAGCTGGGTTGGCTATATATGGTAGCAAAAGATTAGCAATAATCAATTCAAAGATGCAATGTTGAATAAACGCTCAACGACGGTACTGTGCTGGTCCTAGGCTAGACCGGACTAGAGACGCGAGCCTAGAACACTAATGAGGTCACGGCGTAGCACAACTAGCATCAATGAAGGATACTAAGTAGCTCTGGACAGCAAGATATAAGTGAAGATCACAACGGCAGTAAAGATAATGAGGTGAAACAACAGCCAAGCAGGATATATCAACAACTTTGTCTCCAACTTTCCTCTGAAAAAAGTTTGTGCCGATTTTTTTGTTTTTTTTTCTTCTCTTTTTTTTCCTCACACTTTTTTTTTCTTTCTCTCCTTTTTTTTCTGTCTTTTTTTTTCTTCTTTTTTTTCTCTCGTTTTTTTTCTCTTTTTTTCTCCCTCTTTCCAAAACAAACTAGATAAGATGCAGATTGGATCAAGTGAAGATGTGAACGATCTCGACTATTATTATGACAATGAATGATGGGTAGCACGTGGTGGAAATTGATGGATGGGTGGTGGACAGCGGAAGAGATAATGATGCAGCGGTGGCGTGACTAATGTGAACAGAACTCGAAACTCTAAACGAACTAGACACTAAGACCAGCAACTCGACACGACGATGCAACCGATAATTCAACTATGCAAGCAATGAAAAGAAAATTGCAAAGGCTCAGATTGGCTTGGACCAAGGATGAATAGATCTAACTCTTTTTTGTGGCTTTTTCTTGGACAATAGGTAAGAAAATAAATCTAATCTAGGAAAACTGGAAATTCTCACCGAGCAACCTGAAAACTGATACCACTTGATAGAGGCGGGGGTGTCCCGATCTTTCGATGAGATGATAACTATCGGTTTGGTGGAGACGACTTTGACGATCCGACTACAAACGTGCACGACGTTGCGCCTTAGCAATCGCTAAACCAACTCCGAGAGGTTATTGACCACGCCGGAGCACAATCAACCTGACCACGAAGGTCTATTCCTGCAAGCAATCGAAGAACAAGCAAGAATATGATAAAAGCAATCTGAATATTGCGAGTATATATGAAGTATTGATAAAGGTGGGGATCCGTAAGCGGTCTTGGTCTGGTCGTTGGACACAAACGAAGTACACGAAGTTGCAATGGCTAACTTTTAACTAAACAAATCCCAAGGAAAAGCTACTAGATGGATCTACTTATATAGGAGCAAGGGGTGGCGGCCAAGGAGGTGGGAGGACGTCCCAAGGCAGCCTAAAACTAAATCTAGGTCGTACAAGGCCAATGGGCCCAAGTGGAGGTGATGTAACACCTTTGGACTTGTAGTTTGACTCGGATTCTGCTGCAGCATCAGATTGTTTCGTCCACAACTCAACGCTCCGGACGAATTTGAAGGTGATTCCAATTCGGTTGGAAAGTGCACGAAATCTAGTTTCCAACAAAAAAAAGAATCACCCAATTCGGAGTCCGTATGAAAAACTTGTGTGCGTTTTGAGTCAGGTGTGTCTGTGCAGTCCGAATCTGAATCCAGAACGTGAGAGACTTGGACTCTATCTTCTCTTGGGCCAAAAGTGACGTGAGAGAACTTTTTGGACAGCAAATAAACATCTCTTTCTTCCTTATCTTCATATGTGGATTGTACAAATGTCCCATACACCTGCAATTAGACAAAACACAAAAGTGTGTGAAGTATTTTTGTTCTGGATAACATAAATAGATTACTGAATAGTTTGCACTAGAAATCACCTGACAAATATGCATATATGCAATATTTTTGGTCATATCCAAGGTAGTCATGTCCTCATCATGGTGCAGTTGAAGTAGAAGATGCACGCGGTGTCCATGATGAAGGTCGGCCTACAGAAAAGTTAGTTCGCGCCAATGCTTGTCGATCCTGCACTTCACGTTCAGCTTTACAAGCAAGATGGAATAAACGAGTGATATTAGTATACTCCTTATAGTTTAGAATGGTCTGAATCTCTCTATTTAATCCACCCAGAAAACGTGCAAGCATAGCTTCATTCTCCTCAACAATACCACATCTAATCATGCCAGTTTGTAATTCCTGATAATATCCTTCTATAGAATTTTTTCCTTGTCTTAAGCGCTGTAATTTCTGAAGCAATTCACGTTGATAATATGGTGGAACCCAACGAGTACGCATAGCAGTTTTCAAAGCAGCCCAAGTAGTTGGAATAGGATATAATCTACAATGTTCAGACCACCATACACATGCAAAACTAGTGAAAGCACAAACAGCCGCGGCAACCCGTCTCTCCTCGGGATATTGTAAACATGTAAATCGTTGTTGAGTTTCTAACTCCCAAGTAAGATATATATCAGGAACATATCTACCCTCGAAAGGTGGAATATTCAATTTCAGTTTAGGAAGATGGTAATGATCTCGTACCTGAGGGAAAGCCCTACCATTGTGATTATTTGCATGTGGACGACCTGGTGGTTGTGGTGCAGGTGGTTGCACGTAGTTCTGATTTTGAGCAACCTCATCCTCGTAATCTCACACATAATCATCCTCCTCCGCATCAGCAGCAGGAGCCACAGAAGTATCAACAGCAGCACCAACAGTTTGGCCAAACGCAAGAGGAACACGGCTCGCTCGGCAGAGATCTGTTTCGCGACGTGGAGGTAGTCGTTGTTGTTGTTGTTGGAGAGGTGCGTTAGGTGCAGCGGGTGGTGGTGGTGGAAGACGCGCGAGCAATTCATTAAACTTGTTATCGAGCTTTGTTTCGAACGTCTTCTCCATGCCATCTATCTTCTCCATGGCCTCTTCAAATCTGTTTAGCACATCTTGCACCTGTCCACTCATCATTTGCTGAAATTTATCATGCAAATCCTTATTCGTCATGTTCTCCCAGTCAGTCTCGTCGGCTTGTGATCTTGGCATGGTTAGCAGCAATAGAAACACAAAAGAATATGATCCTACAGACTACTAACAAGAGGTGGTGGTGGGTGTCACAAATCCGTCAAGCAAATCTCAAATTCTTACCAGTTCTTACCTAGCAGCAGGCGGTGATCGGCAACCGTTGTAGTCAAAAACTCTCAAAGCTTGGATAGAGCGATTACCAGGGAGAGTCAAACGCACGACGTAGATGTATGTGGAGCTGGGAAGGCTTATAATATGGTAGCAAAAAGGGTCAGCAATAATCAATTCAGAGATGCAAAGTTGAATAAACGCTCAACGACGGTACTGTGCTGGTCCTAGGCTAGACTGTGCTTGAGACGCGAGCCTAAAACACCAACAAAATCACGACGCGACACGTAAACAAGGGAAAAGCACACTCTGGATTTTTTTTCGCTCTTTTTTATTTGCGTTGTTTTTTGCGCTGCTTTTTTTTGCGAAAAATCACTATAATGGCGAGTGTCTCAAAACTCTTCCTAGGTCAAACTGACAGGATGGGCACGAAATTTTTTCGACCAATTTTTTTTTCGACTGCCCGGACCCAAAAACTGGAAACGGGTCAAAAAAACTTCCTATAATGGCACCTGTCTCAAAACACTCAGAAACACCTAAAAATAGGATAGCCAGAATTTTTTTCGAAAAATGCGTTTTCGAAAATTTTTGGGCCTAAACGGAGGGTGGTTTCCGGACTCTTTTTTTTTCTGAAACCTACTCCGGCAAGGAAACACGAATCGGAATCTAGATGGATCTCGAAAACAAACCTAATATGACAAGAACTCGGATTGGTGGTGGATATATGGTAGTAGATGGCAGCGATGGTGGTATATGAAAGCGATGGTGGTATATGGATACGGATTCGAAGCGGTGGCGGATAAGCGGCGGTGGTAGATGGCAGGGGCGATGATGATGGTGTGGCGGCGGCGTGACAACTTATGACCAGAACTCGAAACTCTAAAAGACTAGAATCTAAGACCAGCAACTAGACACGACGATGCAACAGCAAATTCAACAAAACAAAAACCTAAAAAGATTATGCAATGGCTCAGATTGGTTCGGCTATGATGAACTAACCCTAATTTTTTTTGTGGCTTTTTCGTGGACTGTAGGTATGAAGAACAGACTCGATCTAAACTACGAAAAACTGTAAAATCTCACCGAGCAACCTGGAAATCTGATACCACTTGATAGAGGCAAAGGTGTCCCGTCTTTCGATGAGATGATGGATATCGCTTTGGTGGCAGTCGACTTTGACGATCCGACTATGAACGTGCGAGGACGTCGCGCCTTAGCAATCGCTAAACCAACTCCGAGAGGTTATTGACCACGCCGGAGCACGATCAACCTGACCGCGAGGGTCTGTTTCCTGCGAGCAAACGAAGAACAAGCAAGAAACTGAGATTGCAATCTGGATATTGCGAATATAAGATGAAAGCTTTATTGATCAAGGTGGGGTTCTGTGACGCCTTTGTCTGGTCGTTGAACACAAACTAAGTACGCGAAGTTGCAGCTATGGCGAACTTTTAATCTAAACAAAACCCAAAGTCTAAACGGTGCCCTAAGGGCTGTATATATGGAGGAAGAGAGGGGGAATTTCGTGGCCCTTGGTGGAGGGGTCCGAAATCAACCCTATCTCTTGTTTCCCCATACATACGGACTCTAAAAATAGCCTATACTAATGTATTTCGAAATTACATGGGACTGGCCCAATAAAAAGGTGACGCAGCACCTATAATAGCCTCTAGACGAAATTTATGAAGTGGCATCTTGTATATTTCGTCCAAGGCTTCATGCACTCGTTATGGTGGCTTCAAAGACCTGAAATCATCACTCTTAACTCCGTTCTTGTTCCCCTTGCGCATGCCATCATCTCCATGCTTTCTCTTGCTCCAATGTTCATCCTTCTCCAAGCTAGGCCCTTCATTTGTAAGCAAAACAAATGTATCCAATTTAGGCCGCATCATATTCTCATGAACATTAGAATCACTACCAAGAAACGGAAGTACCTGGTAATTTAGTTGGCGTGCGCGAGCTCTAGTAATTGGTCCAGTATGTATAGCAGCAGGGGCTGTGAGTGTAACAATGGTATTGATGTCTAAGCACATGATGCATAAGACGCACGAAGGTACCGGGAGCTTCCGATAAACCCATAGGCATAACTAACCACTCATATAAGCCAAATTTGGTTTTAAAAGCAGTTTTCCATTCATCGCCTTCTTGAATGCGAATTTGGTAATAGCCACTGATGAGGACATCAATACAATTGTTACACCCACAGCCCCTGCTGCTATACATACTGGACCAATTACTAGAGCTCGTGCACGCCAACTAAATTATCAGGTACTTTCGTTTCTTGGTAATGATTCTAATGTTCATGAGAATATGATGCTGCCTAAATTGGATACATTTGTTTTGCTTACAAATGAAGGGCCTAGCTTGGAGAAGGATGAACATTGGAGCAAGAACAAGCATGGAGATGATGGCATGCGCAAGGGGAACAAGAACGGAGTTACAAGTGATGATTTCAGGACTTTGAAGCCACCATAATGTGTGCATGAAGCCTTGGACGAAATATACAAGATGCCACTTCATAAATTTCGTCCCGAGGCTATTTTAGGTGCTGCGTCACCTTATTATTGGGCCAGGCCCATGTAATTTCGAAATACATAAGTATAGGCTATTTTTAGAGTCCGTATGTGTTGGGAAACAAGAGATAGGGTTGATTTCGGACCCCTCCACCAAGGGCCACGAAATCCACCCCCTCTTCCTCCATATATACAGCCCTTAGGGCATCGTTTAGACCATGGGTTTTGTTTAGATTAAAAGTTCGCCATAGCTGCAACTTCGCGTACTTCGTTTGTGTTCAACGACCAGACAAAGGCGTCACAGAACCCCACCTTGATCAATAAAGCTTTCATCTTATATTCGCAATATCCAGATTGCAATCTCAGTTTCTTGCTTGTTCTTCGTTTGCTCGCAGGAAACAGACCCTCGTGGTCAGGTTGATCGTGCTCCGGCGTGGTCAATAACCTCTCGGAGTTGGTTTAGCGATTGCTAAGGCGCGACGTCCTCGCACGTTCGTAGTCGGATCGTCAAAGTCGACTTCCACCAAAGCGAAATCCACCATCTCATCGAAAGACGGGACACCTTTGCCTCTATCATGCTGTTTTTATTGCTCTACGTGATGCACGTTTGTTTGGTAACCTTGGGAAGTGCACCTTTTGCACCGACCGAGTATCTTTTCTTGGCTATGTTGTTACTCCACAGGGAATTGAAGTTGATAAAGCCAAGATTGAAGCTATTGAGAGTTGGCCGCAGCCCAAAACGGTCACACACATGAGGAGTTTTCTTGGCCTCGCTGGATTCTATAGGCGTTTTGTGAGAGATTTCAGCACCATTGCTGCACCTCTCAATGAGCTTACAAAGAAAGATGTGCCTTTTCTTTGGGGTACCGCACAGGAAGAAGCCTTCTCCGTATTGAAAGATAAGTTGACACATGCTCCTTTACTCCAACTTCCTGATTTTAATAAGACTTTTGAGCTTGAATGTGATGCTAGTGGAATTGGATTAGGAGGTGTGTTATTACAAGATGGCAAACCCGTTGCATACTTTTCTGAAAAATTGAGTGGGCCTAGTCTGAATTATTCTACTTATGATAAAGAATTATATGCTCTTGTTCGGACTTTAGAAACATGGCAACATTATTTATGGCCCAAAGAATTTGTTATACATTCTGATCATGAATCTTTGAAACATATTAAAAGTCAAGCTAAACTGAATCGTAAACATGCTAAATGGGTTGAATTCATTGAGACTTTCCCTTATGTCATTAAACACAAGAAGGGAAAAGAAAATGTTATTGCTGATGCATTGTCTCGTCGCTATACTATGCTTTCACAACTTGACTTCAAAATATTTGGTTTGGAGACCATCAAAGATCAATATGTGCATGATGCTGATTTTAAAGATGTAATGCAGAATTGTAAAGAAGGAAGAATGTGGAACAAGTTTGTCGTTAACGATGGATTTGTGTTTCGTGCTAACAAGCTATGCATTCCAGCTAGCTCCGTTCGTCTTTTGTTGTTGCAGGAAGCGCATGGAGGAGGATTAATGGGACATTTTGGCGTGAAGAAGACGGAGGACGTACTTGCTACACATTTCTTTTGGCCAAAGATGAGACGGGATGTTGAGCGTTTTATTGCTCGCTGCACTACATGTCAAAAAGCTAAGTCACGACTCAATCCTCATAGTTTATATATGCCTTTGCCTATACCTAGTGTTCCTTGGGAGGATATATCTATGGACTTTGTTTTAGGTTTACCTCGAACAAAGAAGGGGAGGGATAGCATATTTGTTGTCGTGGATAGATTCTCGAAAATGGCACACTTTATACCATGTCATAAAAGCGATGATGCTGTTAATGTTGCTGATTTGTTCTTTCGTGAAATTATTCGCTTGCATGGTGAGCCAAATACTATTGTTTCAGATCGTGATACTAAATTTCTTAGCCACTTTTGGAGATGTTTATGGGCTAAGTTGGGGACTAAACTGCTTTTTAGTACTACTTGTCACCCCCAAACTGATGGACAAACTGAAGTAGTCAATAGAACGTTGTCTACTATGCTTAGGGCTGTTTTGAAGAATAATAAGAAAATGTGGGAGGAATGCTTGCCTCATATTGAATTTGCTTATAATCGTTCATTGCATTCTACTACTAAGATGTGCCCTTTTGAAGTTGTGTATGGTTTCCTACCTCGTGCACCTATTGATTTGTTGCCTCTTCCATCTTCGGAGAAGGTTAATTTTGATGCTAAACAACGTGCTGAATTGATTTTAAAAATGCATGAGTTAACTAAGGAAAACATTGAGCGTATGAATGCTAAATATAAACTTGCTGGAGATAAGGGTAGAAAACATGTTGTGGGTGAGGAAGATGAACTTCCGTCGAGGACGACTTCATTTCAAG
Source organism: Triticum dicoccoides (assembly GCF_002162155.2). NCBI lineage: Eukaryota > Viridiplantae > Streptophyta > Magnoliopsida > Poales > Poaceae > Triticum > Triticum dicoccoides. The sequence continues at coordinate 79,807 of NW_021277802.1, read as the reverse complement.
AAGGGGTGGATGATGAGGACATCAATACAATTGTTACACCCACAGCCCCTGCTGCTATACATACTGGACCAATTACTAGAGCTCGTGCACGCCAACTAAATTATCAGGTACTTTCATTTCTTGGTAATGATTCTAATGTTCATGAGAATATGATGCTGCCTAAATTGGATACATTTGTTTTGCTTACAAATGAAGGGCCTAGCTTGGAGAAGGATGAACATTGGAGCAAGAACAAGCATGGAGATGATGGCATGCGCAAGGGGAACAAGAACGGAGTTACAAGTGATGATTTCAGGACTTTGAAGCCACCATAATGTGTGCATGAAGCCTTGGACGAAATATACAAGATGCCACTTCATAAATTTCGTCCCGAGGCTATTTTAGGTGCTGCGTCACCTTATTATTGGGCCAGGCCCATGTAATTTCGAAATACATAAGTATAGGCTATTTTTAGAGTCCGTATGTGTGGGGAAACCAGAGATAGGGTTGATTTCGGACCCCTCCACCAAGGGCCACGAAATCCACCCCCTCTTCCTCCATATATACAGCCCTTAGGGCATCGTTTAGACCTTGGGTTTTGTTTAGATTAAAAGTTCGCCATAGCTGCAACTTCGTGTACTTCGTTTGTGTTCAACGACCAGACAAAGGCGTCACAGAACCCCACCTTGATCAATAAAGCTTTCATCTTATATTCGCAATATCCAGATTGCAATCTCAGTTTCTTGCTTGTTCTTCGTTTGCTCGCAGGAAACAGACCCTCGTGGTCAGGTTGATCGTGCTCCGGCGTGGTCAATAACCTCTCGGAGTTGGTTTAGCGATTGCTAAGGCGCGACGTCCTCGCACGTTCGTAGTCGGATCGTCAAAGTCGACTTCCACCAAAGCGATATCCATCATCTCATCGAAAGATCGGGACCCTCGCCTCTATCAAGTGGTATCAGAATTCCAGGTTGCTCGGTGAGATTTTACAGTTTTTCGTAGTTTAGATCGAGTCTGTTCTTCATACCTACAGTCCACGAAAAAGCCACAAAAAAAAATTAGGGTTAGTTCATCATATCCGAACCAATCTGAGCCTTTGCATAATCTTTTTAGGGTTTTGCTTTGTTGAATTTGCGGTTGCATCGTCGTGTCTAGTTGCTGGTCTTAGAGTCTAGTCTTTTAGAGTTTCGAGTTCTGGTCATAAGTTGTCACGCCGCCGCCGCACCATCATCATCACCCCTGCCATCTACCACCACCGCTTATCCGCCACCGCTTCGAATCCGTATCCATATACCACCACAGCTGTCATATACCACCACCGCTACCATCTACCACCATATATCCACCACCAATCCGAGTTCTTGTCATATTAGGTTTGTTTTCGAGATCCATCTAGATTCCGATTCGTGTTTCCTTGCCGGAGTCGGGTAGCCACGCTCCGTTTAGGCCCAAAAATTTTCGATAACGCATTTCTCGAAAATTTTTCTGGCTATCCTATTTTTAGGTGTTTCGGAGTGTTTTGAGACAGGTGCCATTATAGGAAGTTTTTTTTGACACGTTTCCAGTTTTTGGGTCCGGACAGTCAAAAAAAAAAATTGGTCAAAAAAATTTCGTGCCCATCCTGTCAGTTTGAGCTAAGAAGAGTTTTGAGACACTCGCCATTATAGTGATTTTTCGCAAAAAAAAAAAAGCAGCGCAAAAAAAAAAGAGCGCAAAAAAAAAGAGCGAAAAAAAATTCCAGAGTGTGCTTTTCCCTTGTTTACGTGCCGCGCCGTGATTTTGTTAGTGTTCTAGGCTCGCGTCTCTAGCACAGTCTAGCCTAGAACCAGCACAGTACCGTCGTTGAGCGTTTATTCAACTTTGCATCTCTGAATTGATTATTGTTGACCCTTTTTGCTACCATATTATAAGCCTTCCCAGCTCCACATACATCTACGTCGTGCGTTTGACTCTCCCTGGTAATCGCTCTATCCAAGCTTTGAGAGTTTTTGACTACAACGGTTGCCGATCACCGCCTGCTGCTGGGTAAGAACTGGTAAGAATTTGAGATTTGCTTGACGGATTTGTGACACCCACCACCACCACTTGTTCGTAGTCTGTAGGATCATATTCTTGTGTGTTTCTATTGCTGCTAACCATGCCAGGATCACAAGCCGACGAGATTGACTGGGAGAATTTATCGAACAAGGAGCTTCATGATAAGTTTCAGCAAATGATGACTGAACAGGTGCAAGATGTGCTGAACAATTTTGAAGAGGCCATGGAGAAGATCACTGGCTTTGAGAAGACGTTCGAAACAAAGCTCGATAACAAGTTTAATGAATTGCTCGCGCGTGAAGAACATGGTGGAGATGATTCTGATCATGAGACGCAATACATGGCTCCTGAAGACGCTGACAGGTATGAATGTTTAGTTGCTCAACGTGTTTTGAGTGTGCAGGTCACACAAGCTGAGCAAAATCAGAGGCACAATTTGTTCCATACCAAGGGAGTTGTGAAGGAATGTTCTGTGCGCGTCATAATAGACGGAGGGAGCTGCAACAACTTGGCTAGCATGGAGATGGTGGAGAAGCTTTCTCTCACCACAAGACCACATCCACATCCTTACTACATCCAATGGTTCAACAACAGCGGCAAGGTTAAGGTAACACGTACTGTTCGTGTGCATTTTAGTATCTCTACATATGCTGATTATGTTGATTGTGATGTGGTACCTATGCAAGCATGTTCCTTATTACTTGGTAGACCATGGCAATTTGATAAAAATTTTGTACACCATGGTAGAAACAATCACTATACTCTTGTTCATAAGGATAAAAATATTACTTTGCTTCCTATGACTCCTGATTCCATTTTGAAAGATGATATTAATAGAGCTAATAAAGCAAAACAGGAGACGAATAAGAGTGAAAATCAGATTGTGGCAAAAGAATTTGAGCAACAAATGAAGCCTAACAATAAACCATCTAGTGTTGCTTCTGAAATTAAATTGAAAAGTGCATGTTTATTTGCCACCAAATCTGATATTGATGAGCTAGATTTTGGCAAATCTGTTTGCTATGCTTTTGTGTGCAAAGAGGCATTATTTTCATTCGAGGACGTGCCTTCCTCTTTGCCTCCTGCTGTCACTAACATTTTGCAGGAGTTCGCTGACGTCTTTCCACAAGACGTGCCACCGGGATTACCGCCTATTCGAGGGATTGAGCATCAGATTGACTTAATTCCCGGTGCTTCACTGCCAAACCGTGCACCATACCGTACCAATCCAGAGGAGACGAAGGAGATTATGCGCCAAGTACAAGAGCTTCTCGACAAAGGTTATATACGTGAATCCCTTAGTCCTTGTGCTGTTCCTATTATTCTAGTGCCGAAAAAGGATGGTACATCACGTATGTGTGTTGATTGTAGAGGCATTAATAATATTACTACTCGTTATCGTCATCCTATTCCTAGGCTAGATGATATGCTTGATGAATTGAGTGGTTCTACAATATTCTCCAAAGTTGATTTGCGTAGTGGCTACCACCAAATTCGTATGAAATTGGGAGATGAATGGAAAACAGCATTTAAAACTAAGTTTGGATTATATGAGTGGTTAGTCATGCCTTTTGGGTTAACTAATGCACCTAGTACTTTCATGAGATTAATGAACGAAGTTTTACGTGCTTTCATTGGACGATTTGTGGTAGTTTACTTTGATGACATACTGATTTATAGCAGATCTTTGGAAGAACATTTGGAACATTTACGTGATGTTTTTATTGCTCTACGTGATGCATGTTTGTTTGGTAACCTTGGGAAGTGCACCTTTTGCACCGACCGAGTATCTTTTCTTGGCTATGTTGTTACTCCACAGGGAATTGAAGTTGACAAAGCCAAGATTAAAGCTATTGAGAGTTGGCCGCAGCCCAAAACGGTCACACAAGTGAGGAGTTTTCTTGGCCTCGCTGGATTCTATAGGCGTTTTGTGAGAGATTTCAGCACCATTGCTGCACCTCTCAACGAGCTTACAAAGAAGGATGTGCCTTTTGTTTGGGGTACCGCACAGGAAGAAGCCTTCACGGTATTGAAAGATAAGTTGACACATGCTCCTTTACTCCAACTTCCTGATTTTAATAAGACTTTTGAGCTTGAATGTGATGCTAGTGGAATTGGATTAGGAGGTGTGTTATTACAAGATGGCAAACCTGTGGCATACTTTTCTGAAAAATTGAGTGGGCCTAGTCTGAATTATTCTACTTATGATAAAGAATTATATGCTCTTGTTCGGACTTTAGAAACATGGCAACATTATTTATGGCCCAAAGAGTTTGTTATACATTCTGATCATGAATCTTTGAAACATATTAAAAGTCAAGCTAAACTGAATCGTAGACATGCTAAATGGGTTGAATTCATTGAGACTTTCCCTTATGTCATTAAACACAAGAAGGGAAAAGAAAATGTTATTGCTGATGCATTGTCTCGTCGCTATACTATGCTTTCACAACTTGACTTCAAAATATTTGGTTTGGAGACCATCAAAGATCAATATGTGCATGATGCTGATTTTAAAGATGTAATGCAGAATTGTAAAGAAGGAAGAATGTGGAACAAGTTTGTTGTTAACGATGGATTTGTGTTTCGTGCTAACAAGCTATGCATTCCAGCTAGCTCCGTTCGTCTTTTGTTGTTGCAGGAGGCGCATGGAGGAGGATTAATGGGACACTGGTAGAGGCGGGGGTGTCCCGATCTTTCGATGAGATGATAACTATCGATTTGGTGGAGACGACTTTGACGATCCGACTACAAACGTGCACGACGTTGCGCCTTAGCAATCGCTAAACCAACTCCGAGAGGTTATTGACCACGCCGGAGCACAATCAACCTGACCACGAAGGTCTATTCCTGCAAGCAATCGAAGAACAAGCAAGAATATGATAAAAACAATCTGAATATTGCGAGTATATATGAAGTATTGATAAAGGTGGGGATCCGTAAGCGGTCTTGGTCTGGTCGTTGGACACAAACGAAGTACACGAAGTTGCAATGGCTAACTTTTAACTAAACAAATCCCAAGGAAAAGCTACTAGATGGATCTACTTATATAGGAGCAAGGGGTGGCGGCCAAGGAGGTGGGAGGACGTCCCAAGGCAGCCTAAAACTAAATCTAGGTCGTACAAGGCCAATGGGCCCAAGTGGAGGTGATGTAACACCTTTGGACTTGTAGTTTGACTCGGATTCTGCTGCAGCATCAGATTGTTTTGTCCACAACTCAACGCTCCGGACGAATTTGAAGGTGATTCCAATTGGGTTGGAAAGTGCACGAAATCTAGTTTCCAACAAAAAAGAATCACCCAATTCGGAGTCCGTATGAAAAACTTGTGTGCGTTTTGAGTCAGGTATGTCTGTGCAGTCCGAATCTGAATCCAGAACGTGAGAGACTTGGACTCTATCTTCTCTTGGGCCAAAAGTGACGTGAGAGAACTTTTTGGACAGCAAATAAACATCTCTTTCTTCCTTATCTTCATATGTGGATTGTACAAATGTCCCATACACCTGCAATTAGACAAAACACAAAAGTGTGTGAAGTATTTTTGTTCTGGATAACATAAATAGATTATTGAATAGTTTGCACTAGAAATCACCTGACAAATATGCATATATGCAATATTTTTGGTCATATCCAAGGTAGTCATGTCCTCATCATTGAATGTGATGCTAGTGGAATTGGATTAGGAGGTGTGTTATTACAAGATGGCAAACCTGTTGCATACTTTTCTGAAAAATTGAGTGGGCCTAGTCTGAATTATTCTACTTATGATAAAGAATTATATGCTCTTGTTCGGACTTTAGAAACATGGCAACATTATTTATGGCCCAAAGAATTTGTTATACATTCTGATCATGAATCTTTGAAACATATTAAAAGTCAAGCTAAACTGAATCGTAGACATGCTAAATGGGTTGAATTCATTGAGACTTTCCCTTATGTCATTAAACACAAGAAGGGAAAAGAAAATGTTATTGCTGATGCATTGTCTCGTCGCTATACTATGCATTCACAACTTGACTTCAAAATATTTGGTTTGGAGACCATCAAAGATCAATATGTGCATGATGCTGATTTTAAAGATGTAATGCAGAATTGTAAAGAAGGAAGAATGTGGAACAAGTTTGTCGTTAACGATGGATTTGTGTTTCGTGCTAACAAGCTATGCATTCCAGCTAGCTCCGTTCGTCTTTTGTTGTTGCAGGAGGCGCATGGAGGAGGATTAATGGGACACTTTGGCGTGAAGAAGACGGAGGACGTACTTGCTACACATTTCTTTTGGCCAAAGATGAGACGGGATGTTGAGCGTTTTATTGCTCGATGCACTACATGTCAAAAAGCTAAGTCACGACTCAATCCTCATGGTTTATATATGCCTTTCCCTGTACCTAGTGTTCCTTGGGAGGATATATCTATGGACTTTGTTTTAGGTTTACCTCAAACAAAGAAGGGGAGGGATAGCATATTTGTTGTCGTGGATAGATTCTCGAAAATGGCACACTTTATACCATGTCATAAAAGCGATGATGCTGTTAATGTTGCTGATTTGTTCTTTCGTGAAATTATTCGCTTGCATGGTGTGCCAAATACTATTGTTTCAGATCGTGATACTAAATTTCTTAGCCACTTTTGGAGATGTTTATGGGCTAAGTTGGGGACTAAACTGCTTTTTAGTACTACTTGTCACCCCCAAACTGATGGACAAACTGAAGTAGTCAATAGAACGTTGTCTACTATGCTTAGGGCTGTTTTGAAGAATAATAAGAAAATGTGGGAGGAATGCTTGCCTCATATTGAATTTGCTTATAATCGTTCATTGCATTCTACTACTAAGATGTGCCCTTTTGAAGTTGTGTATGGTTTCCTACCTCGTGCACCTATTGATTTGCTGCCCCTTCCATCTTCGGAGAAGGTTAATTTTGATGCTAAACAACGTGCTGAATTGATTTTAAAAATGCATGAGTTAACTAAGGAAAACATTGAGCGTATGAATGCTAAATATAAACTTGCTGGAGATAAGGGTAGAAAACATGTTGTGTTTGCACCTGGAGATCTTGTTTCGTTACATTTGCGTAAGGATAGATTTCCTGATTTGCGCAAATCAAAGCTAATGCCACGTGCTGATGGTCCCTTTAAGGTGTTAGAGAAAATAAATGATAATGCATATAAACTTGAGTTGCCTGCAGATTTTGGGGTTAGTCCCACTTTTAACATTGCAGATTTGAAGCATTATGTGGGTGAGGAAGATGAACTTCCGTCGAGGACGACTTCATTTCAAGAAGGGGAGGATGATGAGGACATCAATACAATTGTTACACCCACAGCCCCTGCTGCTATACATACTGGACCAATTACTAGAGCTCGTGCACGCCAACTAAATTATCAGGTACTTTCGTTTCTTGGTAATGATTCTAATGTTCATGAGAATATGATGCTGCCTAAATTGGATACATTTGTTTTGCTTACAAATGAAGGGCCTAGCTTGGAGAAGGATGAACATTGGAGCAAGAACAAGCATAGAGATGATGGCATGCGCAAGGGGAACAAGAACGGAGTTACAAGTGATGATTTCAGGACTTTGAAGCCACCATAATGTGTGCATGAAGCCTTGGACGAAATATACAAGATGCCACTTCATAAATTTCGTCCCGAGGCTATTTTAGGTGCTGCGTCACCTTATTATTGGGCCAGGCCCATGTAATTTCGAAATACATAAGTATAGGCTATTTTTAGAGTCCGTATGTGTGGGGAAACCAGAGATAGGGTTGATTTCGGACCCCTCCACCAAGGGCCACGAAATCCACCCCCTCTTCCTCCATATATACAGCCCTTAGGGCATCGTTTAGACCTTGGGTTTTGTTTAGATTAAAAGTTCGCCATAGCTGCAACTTCGCGTACTTCGTTTGTGTTCAACGACCAGACAAAGGCGTCACAGAACCCCACCTTGATCAATAGAGCTTTCATCTTATATTCGCAATATCCAGATTGCAATCTCAGTTTCTTGCTTGTTCTTCGTTTGCTCGCAGGAAACAGACCCTCGTGGTCAGGTTGATCGTGCTCCGGCGTGGTCAATAACCTCTCGGAGTTGGTTTAGCGATTGCTAAGGCGCGACGTCCTCGCACGTTCGTAGTCGGATCGTCAAAGTCGACTTCCACCAAAGCGATATCCATCATGTCATCGAAAGATCGGGACCCTCGCCTCTATCAGCCACTTTTAAGATCTATTTTTGAGAAAAAGTTGGCTCCACTAAGTTCATCAAGCATATCATCTAAGCGAGGAATGGGATGCCTATAGCGAACGGTAATAGCATTTTGATAGAGGCAAAGGTGTCCCGTCTTTCGATGAGATGATGGATATCGCTTTCGTGGAGGTCGACTTTGACGATCCGACTACGAACGTGCGAGGACGTCGCGCCTTAGCAATCGCTAAACCAACTCCGAGAGGTTATTGACCACGCCGGAGCACGATCAACCTGACCACGAGGGTCTGTTTCCTGCGAGCAAACGAAGAACAAGCAAGAAACTAAGATTGCAATCCGGATATTGCGAATATAAGATGAAAGCATTATCGATCAAGGTGGGGTTCTGTGACGCCTTTGTCTGGTCGTTGAACACAAACGAAGTACGCGAAGTTGCAGCTATGGCGAACTTTTAATCTAAACAAAACCCAAAGTATAAACGATGCCCTAAGGGCTGTATATATGGAGGTAGAGGGGGGAATTTCGTGGCCCTTGGTGGAGGGGTCCGAAATCAACCCTATCTCTTGTTTCCCCACACATACGGACTCTAAAAATAGCCTATACTTATGTATTTCGAAATTACATGGGCCTGGCCCAATAATAAGGTGACGCAGCACGTAAAATAGCCTCGGGACAAAATTTATGAAGTGGCATCTTGTATATTTCGTCCAAGGCTTCATGCACCCATTATGGTGGCTTCAAAGTCCTGAAATCATCACTTGTAACTACGTTCTTGTTTCCCTTGCGCATGCCATCATCTCCATGCTTGTTCTTGCTCCAATGTTCATCCTTCTCCAAGCTAGGCCCTTCATTTGTAAGCAAAACAAATGTATCCAATTTAGGCAGCATCATATTCTCATGAACATTAGAATCATTACCAAGAAACGAAAGTACCTGGTAATTTAGTTGGCGTGCACGAGCTCTAGTAATTGGTCCAGTATGTATAGCAGCAGGGGTTGTGGGTGTAACAATTGTATTGATGTCCTCATCATCCTCCCCTTCTTGAAATGAAGTCGTCCTCGACGGAAGTTCATCTTCGTCACCCAAATAAGGCTTCAAATCTGCAATGTTAAAAGTGGGACTAACCCCAAAATCTGCAGGCAGCTCAAGTTTATATGCATTATCATTTATTTTCTCTAACACCTTAAAGGGACCATCAGCACGTGGCATTAGCTTTGATTTGCGCAAATCAGGAAATCTATCCTTACGCAAATGTAACCAAACAAGATCTCCAGGTGCAAACACAACATGTTTTCTACCCTTATCTCCAGCAAGTTTATATTTAGCATTCATACGCTCAATGTTTTCCTTAGTTAACTCATGCATTTTTAAAATCAATTCAGCACGTTGTTTAGCATCAAAATTAACCTTCACCGAAGATGGAAGTGGCAACAAATCAATAGGTGCACGAGGTAGGAAACCATACACAACTTCAAAAGGGCACATCTTAGTAGTAGAATGCAATGAACGATTATAAGCAAATTCAATATGAGGCAAGCATTCCTCCCACATTTTCTTATTATTCTTCAAAACAGCCCTAAGCATAGTAGACAACGTTCTATTGACTACTTCAGTTTGTCCATCAGTTTGGGGGTGACAAGTAGTACTAAAAAGCAGTTTAGTCCCCAACTTAGCCCATAAACATCTCCAAAAGTGGCTAAGAAATTTAGTATCACGATCTGAAACAATAGTATTTGGCACACCATGCAAGCGAATAATTTCACGAAAGAACAAATCAGCAACATTAACAGCATCATTGCTTTTATGACATGGTATAAAGTGTGCCATTTTCGAGAATCTATCCACGACAACAAATATGCTATCCCTCCCCTTCTTTACAATTCTGCATTACATCTTTAAAAGCAGCATCATGCACATATTGATCTTTGATGGTCTCCAAACCAAATATTTTGAAGTCAAGTTGTGAAAGCATAGTATAGCGACGAGACAATGCATCAGCAATAACATTTTCTTTTCCCTTCTTGTGTTTAATGACATAAGGGAAAGTCTCAATGAATTCAACCCATTTAGCATGTCTACGATTCAGTTTAGCTTGACTTTTAATATGTTTCAAAGATTCATGATCAGAATGTATAACAAATTCTTTGGGCCATAAATAATGTTGCCATGTTTCTAAAGTCCGAACAAGAGCATATAATTCTTTATCATAAGTAGAATAATTCAGACTAGGCCCACTCAATTTTTCAGAAAAGTATGCAACAGGTTTGCCATCTTGTAATAACACACCTCCTAATCCAATTCCACTAGCATCACATTCAAGCTCAAAAGTCTTATTAATATCAGGAAGTTGGAGTAAAGGAGCATGTGTCAACTTATCTTTCAATACCGTGAAGGCTTCTTCCTGTGCGGTACCCCAAAGAAAAGGCACATCTTTCTTTGTAAGCTCATTGAGAGGTGCAGCAATGGTGCTAAAATCTCTCACAAAACGCCTATAGAATCCAGCGAGGCCAAGAAAACTCCTCACTTGTGTGACCGTTTTGGGCTGCGGCCAACTCTCAATAGCTTCAATCTTGGCTTTATCAACTTCAATTCCCTGTGGAGTAACAACATAGCCAAGAAAAGATACTCGGTCAGTGCAAAAGGTGCACTTCCCAAGGTTACCGAACAAACGTGCATCACGTAGAGCAATAAAAACAGCACGTAAATGTTCCAAATGTTCTTCCAAAGATCTGCTATAAATCAATATGTCATCAAAGTAAACTACCACAAATCGTCCAATGAAAGCACGTAAAACTTCGTTCATTAATCTCATGAAAGTACTAGGTGCATTAGTTAACCCAAAAGGCATGACTAACCACTCATATAATCCAAACTTAGTTTTAAATGCTGTTTTCCATTCATCTCCCAATTTCATACGAATTTGATGGTAGCCACTACGCAAATCAACTTTGGAGAATATTGTAGAGCCACTCAATTCATCAAGCATATCATCTAGCCTAGGAATAGGATGACGATAACAAATAGTAATATTATTAATGCCTCTACAATCAACACACATACGTGATGTACCATCCTTTTTCGGCACTAGAATAATAGGAACAACACAAGGACTAAGGGATTCGCGTATATAACCTTTGTCGAGAAGCTCTTGTACTTGACGCATAATCTCCTTCGTCTCCTCTGGATTGGTACGGTATGGTGCACGGTTTGGCAGTGAAGCACTGGGAATTAAGTCAATCTGATGCTCAATCCCTCGAATAGGCGGTAATCCCGGTGGCACGTCTTGTGGAAAAACGTCAGCGAACTCCTGCAAAATGTTAGTGACAGCAGGAGGCAAAGAGGAAGGCACGTCCTCGAATGAAAATAATGCCTCTTTGCACACAAAAGCATAGCAAACAGATTTGCTGAAATCTAGCTCATCAATATCAGATTTGGTGGCAAATAAACATGCACTTTTCAATTTAATTTCAGAAGCAACACTAGATGGTTTATTATTAGGCTTCATTTGTTGCTCAAATTCTTTTGCCACAATCTGATTTTCACTCTTATTCTTCTCCTGTTGTGCTTTATTAGCTCTATTAATATCATCTTTCAAAATGGAATCAGGAGTCATAGGAAGCAAAGTAATATTTTTATCCTTATGAACAAGAGTATAGTGATTGTTTCTACCATGGTTGATGAGGACATCAATACAATTGTTACACCCACAGCCCCTGCTGCTATACATACTGGACCAATTACTAGAGCTCGTGCACGCCAACTAAATTACCAGGTACTTTCGTTTCTTGGTAATGATTCTAATGTTCATGAGAATATGATGCTGCCTAAATTGGATACATTTGTTTTGCTTACAAATGAAGGGCCTAGCTTGGAGAAGGATGAACATTGGAGCAAGAACAAGCATGGAGATGATGGCATGCGCAAGGGGAACAAGAACGGAGTTACAAGTGATGATTTCAGGACTTTGAAGCCACCATAATGGGTGCATGAAGCCTTGGACGAAATATACAAGATGCCACTTCATAAATTTCGTCCCGAGGCTATTTTAGGTGCTGCGTCACCTTATTATTGGGCCAGGCCCATGTAATTTCGAAATACATCAGTATAGGCTATTTTTAGAGTCCGTATGTGTGGGGAAACAAGAGATAGGGTTGATTTCGGACCCCTCCACCAAGGGCCACGAAATTCCCCCCTCTTCCTCCATATATACAGCCCTTAGGGCATCGTTTAGACTTTGGGTTTTGTTTAGATTAAAAGTTCGCCATAGCTGCAACTTCGCGTACTTCTTTTGTGTTCAACGACCAGACAAAGGCGTCACAGAACCCCACCTTGATCAATAAAGCTTTCATCTTATATTCGCAATATCCAGATTACAATCTCAGTTTCTTGCTTGTTCTTCGTTTGCTCGCAGGAAACAGACCCTCGTGGTCAGGTTGATCGTGCTCCGGCATGGTCAATAACCTCTCGGAGTTGGTTTAGCGATTGCTAAGGCGCGACGTCCTCGCACGTTCGTAGTCGGATCGTCAAAGTCGACTGCCACCAAAGCGAAATCCACCATCTCATCGAAAGACGGGACACCTTTGCCTCTATCAATGCGCCTCCTGCAACAACAAAAGACGAACGGAGCTAGCTGGAATGCATAGCTTGTTAGCACGAAACACAAATCCATCGTTAACGACAAACTTGTTCCACATTCTTCCTTCTTTACAATTCTGCATTACATCTTTAAAATCAGCATCATGCACATATTGATCTTTGATGGTCTCCAAACCAAATATTTTGAAGTCAAGTTGTGAAAGCATAGTATAGCGACGAGACAATGCATCAGCAATAACATTTTCTTTTCCCTTCTTGTGTTTAATGACATAAGGGAAAGTCTCAATGAATTCAACCCATTTAGCATGTCTACGATTCAGTTTAGCTTGACTTTTAATATGTTTCAAAGATTCATGATCAGAATGTATAACAAATTCTTTGGGCCATAAATAATGTTGCCATGTTTCTAAAGTCCGAACTAGAGCATATAATTCTTTATCATAAGTAGAATAATTCAGACTAGGCCCACTCAATTTTTCAGAAAAGTATGCAACAGGTTTGCCATCTTGTAATAACACACCTCCTAATCCAATTCCACTAGCATCACATTCAAGCTCAAAAGTCTTATTAAAATCAGGAAGTTGGAGTAAAGGAGCATGTGTCAACTTATCTTTCAATACAGAGAAGGCTTCTTCCTGTGCGGTACCCCAAAGAAAAGGCACATCTTTCTTTGTAAGCTCATTGAGAGGTGCAGCAATGGTGCTGAAATCTCTCACAAAACGCCTATAGAATCCAGCGAGGCCAAGAAAACTCCTCACGTGTGTGACCGTTTTGGGTTGCGGCCAACTCTCAATAGCTTCAATCTTGGCTTTATCAACTTCAATTCCCTGTGGAGTAACAACATAGCCAAGAAAAGATACTCGGTCGGTGCAAAAGGTGCACTTCCCAAGGTTACCAAACAAACGTGCATCACGTAGAGCAATAAAAACAGCACGTAAATGTTACAAATGTTCTTCCAAAGATCTGCTATAAATCAATATGTCATCAAAGTAAAGTACCACAAATTGTCCAATGAAAGCACGTAAAACTTCGTTCATTAATCTCATGAAAGTACTAGGTGCATTAGTTAACCCAAAAGGCATGACTAACCACTCATATAATCCAAACTTAGTTTTAAATGCTGTTTTCCATTCATCTCCCAATTTCATACGAATTTGATGGTAGCCACTACGCAAATCAACTTTGGAGAACATTGTAGAGCCACTCAATTCATCAAGCATATCATCTAGCCTAGGAATAGGATGACGATAACGAATAGTAATATTATTAATGCCTCTACAATCAACACACATACGTGATGTAGCATCCTTTTTCGGCACTAGAATAATAGGAACAGCACAAGGACTAAGGGATTCGCGTATATAACCTTTGTCGAGAAGCTCTTGTACTTGACGCATAATCTCCTTCGTCTCCTCTGGATTGGTACGGTATGGTGCACGGTTTGGCAGTGAAGCACCGGGAATTAAGTCAATCTGATGCTCAATCCCTCGAATAGGCGGTAATCCCGGTGGCACGTCTTGTGGAAAAACGTCAGCGAACTCCTGCAAAATGTTAGTGACAGCAGGAGGCAAAGAGGAAGGCACGTCCTCGAATGAAAATAATGCCTCTTTGCACACAAAAGCATAGCAAACAGATTTGTTGAAATCTAGCTCATCAATATCAGATTTGGTGGCAAATAAACATGCACTTTTCAATTTAATTTCAGAAGCAACACTAGATGGTTTATTATTAGGCTTCATTTGTTGCTCAAATTCTTTTGCCACAATCTGATTTTCACTCTTATTCGTCTCCTGTTTTGCTTTATTAGCTCTATTAATATCATCTTTCAAAATGGAATCAGGAGTCATAGGAAGCAAAGTAATATTTTTATCCTTATGAACAAGTGATAGAGGCAAAAGTGTCCCGTCTTTCGATGAGATGATGGATATCGCTTTGGTGGAAGTCGACTTTGACGATCCGACTACGAACGTGCGAGGACGTCGCGCCTTAGCAATCGCTAAACCAACTCCGAGAGGTTATTGACCACGCCGGAGCACGATCAACCTGACCACGAGGGTCTGTTTCCTGCGAGCAAACGAAGAACAAGCAAGAAACTGAGATTGCAATCTGGATATTGCGAATATAAGATGAAAGCTTTATTGATCAAGGTGGGGTTCTGTGACGCCTTTGTCTGGTCGTTGAACACAAACGAAGTACGCGAAGTTGCAGCTATGGCGAACTTTTAATCTAAACAAAACCCAAAGTCTAAACGATGCCCTAAGGGCTGTATATATGGAGGAAGAGGGGGGAAATTTCGTGGCCCTTGGTGGAGGGGTCCGAAATCAACCCTATCTCTTGTTTCCCCACACATACGGACTCTAAAAAATAGCCTATACTTATGTATTTCGAAATTACATGGGCCTGGCCCAATAATAAGGTGACGCAGCACCTAAAATAGCCTCGGGACGAAATTTATGAAGTGGCATCTTGTATATTTCGTCCAAGGCTTCATGCACACATTATGGTGGCTTCAAAGTCCTGAAATCATCACTTGTAACTCTGTTCTTGTTCCCCTTGCGCATGCCATCATCTCCATGCTTGTTCTTGCTCCAATGTTCATCCTTCTCCAAGCTAGGCCCTTCATTTGTAAGCAAAACAAATGTATCCAATTTAGGCAGCATCATATTCTCATGAACATTAGAATCATTACCAAGAAACGAAAGTACCTGATAATTTAGTTGGCGTGCACGAGCTCTAGTAATTGGTCCAGTATGTATAGCAGCAGGGGCTGTGGGTGTAACAATTGTATTGATGTCCTCATCATCCTCCCCTTCTTGAAATGAAGTCGTCCTCGACGGAAGTTCATCTTCCTCACCCACATAATGCTTCAAATCTGCAATGTTAAAAGTGGGACTAACCCCAAAATCTGCAGGCAACCGAAGATGGAAGAGGCAACAAATCAATAGGTGCACGAGGTAGGAAACCATACACAACTTCAAAAGGGCACATCTTAGTAGTAGAATGCAATGAACGATTATAAGCAAATTCAATATGAGGCAAGCATTCCTCCCACATTTTCTTATTATTCTTCAAAACAGCCCTAAGCATAGTAGACAACGTTCTATTGACTACTTCAGTTTGTCCATCAGTTTGGGGGTGACAAGTAGTACTAAAAAGCAGTTTAGTCCCCAACTTAGCCCATAAACATCTCCAAAAGTGGCTAAGAAATTTAGTATCACGATCTGAAACAATAGTATTTGGCACACCATGCAAGCGAATAATTTCACGAAAGAACAAATCAGCAACATTAACAGCATCATCGCTTTTATGACATGGTATAAAGTGTGCCATTTTCGAGAATCTATCCACGACAACAAATATGCTATCCCTCCCCTTCTTTGTTTGAGGTAAACCTAAAACAAAGTCCATAGATATATCCTCCCAAGGAACACTAGGTACAGGGAAAGGCATATATAAACCATGAGGATTGAGTCGTGACTTAGCTTTTTGACATGTAGTGCATCGAGCAATAAAACGCTCAACATCCCGTCTCATCTTTGGCCAAAAGAAATGTGTAGCAAGTACGTCCTCCGTCTTCTTCACGCCAAAGTGTCCCATTAATCCTCCTCCATGCGCCTCCTGCAACAACAAAAGACGAACGGAGCTAGCTGGAATGCATAGCTTGTTAGCACGAAACACAAATCCATCGTTAACGACAAACTTGTTCCACATTCTTCCTTCTTTACAATTCTGCATTACATCTTTAAAATCAGCATCATGCACATATTGATCTTTGATGGTCTCCAAACCAAATATTTTGAAGTCAAGTTGTGAAAGCATAGTATAGCGACGAGACAATGCATCAGCAATAACATTTTCTTTTCCCTTCTTGTGTTTAATGACATAAGGGAAAGTCTCAATGAATTCAACCCATTTAGCATGTCTACGATTCAGTTTAGCTTGACTTTTAATATGTTTCAAAGATTCATCATCAGAATGTATAACAAACTCTTTGGGCCATAAATAATGTTGCCATGTTTCTAAATTCCGAACAAGAGCATATAATTCTTTATCATAAGTAGAATAATTCAGACTAGGCCCACTCAATTTTTCAGAAAAGTATGCAACAGGTTTGCCATCTTGTAATGACACACCTCCTAATCCAATTCCACTAGCATCACATTCAAGCTCAAAAGTCTTATTAAAATCAGGAAGTTGGAGTAAAGGAGCATGTGTCAACTTATCTTTCAATACCGTGAAGGCTTCTTCCTGTGCGGTACCCCAAACAAAAGCCACATCCTTCTTTGTAAGCTCGTTGAGAGGTGCAGCAATGGTGCTGAAATCTCTCACAAAACGCCTATAGAATCCAGCGAGGCCAAGAAAACTCCTCACTTGTGTGACCGTTTTGGGCTGCGGCCAACTCTCAATAGCTTCAATCTTGGCTTTGTCAACTTCAATTCCCTATGGAGTAACAACATAGCCAAGAAAAGATACTCGGTCGGTGCAAAAGGTGCACTTCCCAAGGTTACCAAACAAACGTGCATCACGTAGAGCAATAAAAACAGCACGTAAATGTTCCAAATGTTCTTCCAAAGATCTGCTATAAATCAGTATGTCATCAAAGTAAACTACCACAAATCGTCCAATGAAAGCACGTAAAACTTCGTTCATTAATCTCATGAAAGTACTAGGTGCATTAGTTAACCCAAAAGGCATGACTAACCACTCATATAATCCAAACTTAGTTTTAAATGCTGTTTTCCATTCATCTCCCAATTTCATACGAATTTGATGGTAGCCACTACGCAAATCAACTTTGATGGTCTTCAGGAGCCATGTATTGCGTCTCATGATCAGAATCATCTCCACCATGTTCTTCACGTGTAATAAGAGCCAAAGTCTCCTCATCATAGTCACTAGCGGACTCATATCCACCATCCGCGGTAGCAATCATCACACGCGGAGATTTGCATTCTCTCGCATAATGACCTCCTCCCTTACAACGACGACAAATAATATCACTTGTGTGCCCTGTTGATGCCATGGAAGAAGAAGAACGCTGTGCAGGCCCCGCAGGTGCGCTCTTGGCAGATAATGGTGGTTGTGCCTGTTTTCTTGTATCACGGCTGGAGGTGGCACCGGATGGGGGTGCTGGTGCAGTTGAAGTAGAAGATGCACGTGGTGTCCATGATGAAGGTCGGCCTGCAGAAAAGTTAGTTCGCCCCAATGCTTGTCGATCCTGCACTTCACGTTCAGCTTTACAAGCAAGATGGAATAAACGAGTGATATTAGTATACTCCTTATAGTCTAGAATGGTCTGAATCTCTCTATTTAATCCACCCAGAAAACATGCAAGCATAGCTTCATTCTCCTCAACAATACCACATCTAATCATGCCAGTTTGTAATTCCTGATAATATTCTTCTACAGAATTTTTCCCTTGTCTTAAACGCTGCAATTTTTGAAGCAATTCACGTTGATAATATGGTGGAACCCAACGCGTACGCATAGCAGTTTTCAAAGCAGCCCAAGTAGTTGGAATAGGATATAACCTACAATGTTCAGACCACCATACACATGCAAAACTAGTGAAAGCACAAACAGCAGCAGCAACTCGTCTCTCCTCAGGATATTGTAAACATGTAAATCGTTGTTCAGTTTCTAACTCCCAAGTAAGATATATATCAGGAACATATCTACCCTCAAATGGTGGAATATTCAATTTCAGTTTAGGAATATGGACATCATCGCGTACCTGAGGTGGTGGTGCAGGCCTACCATTACGAATATATACCTGAGGTCGACCTGCTGGTGGTGGTGCTGGTGACTGCTCGTAGATCTGATTTTGATCAACCTCATCCTCATAATCGCCCGCATACTCATCATCCTCCTGGGTACCAGCAGCAGCAGTAGCAGGAGCCAAAGAAACACCAACAGCAGTAGCAGCGGCACCAGAATTTTGTCCTGACTCAATAGGAACACGCTGTGCTCGTCCATACTGATTCGGAAGGGGGCGTAGTTGTTGTTGTTGCAGAGGTGCGACAGGTGGAGCCGGTGGTGGAAGACGCGCAAGCAGTTCATTAAATCTGTTATCGAGCTTTGTTTCGAACGTCTTCTCAAGGCCAGTGATCTTCTCCATGGCCTCTTCAAAATTGTTCAGCACATCTTGTACCTGTTCAGTCATCAGTTGCTGAAACTTATCATGAAGCTCCTTGTTCGATAAGTTCTCCCAGTCAATCTCGTCGGCTTGTGATCCTGGCATGGTTAGCAGCAATAGAAACACACAAGAATATGATCCTACAAACTACTAAGAAGTGGTGGTGGTGTATCACAAATCCGTCAAGCAAATCTCAAATTCTTACCAGTTCTTACCCAGCAGCAGGCGGTGATCGGCAACCGTTGTAGTCAAAAACTCTCAAAGCTTGGATAGAGCGATTACCAGGGAGAGTCAAACACACGACGTAGATGTATGTGGAGCTGGGAAGGCTTATAGTATGGTAGCAAAAAGGGTCAGCAATAATCAATTCAGAGATGCAAAGTTGAATAAACGCTCAACGACGGTACTGTGCTGGTCCTAGGCTAGACTGTGCTAGAGACGCGAGCCTAGAACACTAACAAAATCACGGCGCGACACGTAAACAAGGGAAAAGCACACTCTAAAATTTTTCTTTTCGCTCTCTTTTTTTTGCGCTGCTTTTTTTTGCGAAAAAGCACTATAATGGCGAGTGTCTCAAAACTCTTCCTAGGTCAAACTGACAGGATGGGCAAGAAATTTTTTTTCGATTTTTTTTTTCGACTGCCCGGACCCAAAAACTGGAAACGGGTCAAAAAAAACTTCCTATAATGGCACCTGTCTCAAAACACTCAGAAACACCTAAAAATAGGATAGCCAGAATTTTTTTTTTCCGAAACTTACTCCGGCAAGGAAACACGAATCGGAATCTAGATGGACCTCGAAAACAAACCTAATAAGCAAGGAACTCGGATTGGTGGTGGATATATGGTGGTGGTATATGGCAGCGGTGGTGGTAGCGGTGGTAGTATATGGATATGGATCGGTGGTGGTATATGGACACGGATTGGTGGTGGTATATGGATACGGATTCGGAGTGGTGGTGGTAGATGGCAGGGCGATGATGATGGTGCGGCGGCGGCGTGACAACTTATGACCAGAACTCGAAACTCTAAAAGACTAGACTCTAAGACCAGCAACTAGACCGACGATGCAACCGCAAATTCAACAAAGCAAAACCCTAAAAAGATTATGCAAAGGCTCAGATTGGTTCGGATATGATGAACTAACCCTAAAAATTTTTTTGTGGCTTTTTCGTGGACTGTAGGTATGAAGAACAGACTCGATCTAAACTACGAAAAACTGTAAAATCTCACCGAGCAACCTGGAAATCTGATACCACTTGATATAGGCAAAGGTGTCCCGTCTTTCGATGAGATGATGGATATCGCTTTGGTGGAGGTCGACTTTGATGATCCGACTACGAACGTGCGAGGACGTCGCGCCTTAGCAATCGCTAAACCAACTCCGAGAGGTTATTGACCACGCCAGAGCACGATCAACCTGACCACGAGGGTCTGTTTCCTGCGAGCAAACAAAGAACAAGCAAGAAACTAAGATTGCAATCTGGATATTGCGAATATAAGATGAAAGCTTTATTGATCAAGGTGGGGTTCTGTGACGCCTTTGTCTGGTCGTTGAACACAAACGAAGTACGCGAAGTTGCAGCTATGGCGAACTTTTAATCTAAACAGAACCCAAAGTCTAAACGATGCCCTAAGGGCTGTATATAAGGAGGAATGATGAGGACATGACTACCTTGGATATGACCAAAAATATTGCATATATGCATATTTGTCAGGTGATTTCTAGTGCAAACTATTCAATAATCTATTTATGTTATCCAGAACAAAAATACTTCACACACTTTTGTGTTTTGTCTAATTGCAGGTGTATGGGACATTTGTACAATCCACATATGAAGATAAGGAAGAAAGAGATGTTTATTTGCTGTCCAAAAAGTTCTCTCACGTCACTTTTGGCCCAAGAGAAGATAGAGTCCAAGTCTCTCACGTTCTGGATTCAGATTCGGACTGCACAGACATACCTGACTCAAAACGCACACAAGTTTTTCATACGGACTCCGAATTGGGTGATTCTTTTTTTGTTGGAAACTAGATTTCGTGCACTTTTCAACCCAATTGTAATCACCTTCAAATTCGTCCGGAGCGTTGAGTTGTGGACGAAACAATCTGATGCTGCAGCAGAATCCGAGTCAAACAACAAGTCCAAAGGTGTTGCATCACCTCCACTTGGGCCCATTGGCCTTGTACGACCTAGGTTTCGTTTTAGGCTGCCTTGGGACGTCCTCCCACCTCCTAGGCCGTCACCCCTTGCTCCTATATAAGTAGATCCATCTAGTAGCTTTTCCCTTGGGATTTGTTGAGTTAAAAGTTAGCCATTGCAACTTCGTGTACTTCGTTTGTGTCCAACGACCAGACCAAGACCGCTTACGGATCCCCACCATTATCAATACCTCAAATATATTTGCAATATTCAGATTGCTTTATCATATTCTTGCTCGTTCTTCGATTTCTTGCAGGAATAGACCTTCGTGGTCAGGCTGACCGTGCTTCCGGCATCGTCAGTAACCTCAGGAGATTGGTTTAGCGATTGCTAAGGCGCAACGTCGTGCACGTTTGCAGTCAGATCGTCAAAGTCGTCTCCACCAAATCGATAGTTATCATCTCATCGAAAGATCGGGACACCCTCGCCTCTATCAAGTGGTATCAGTTTTCAGGTTGCTCGGTGAGAATTTCCAGTTTTCCTAGATTAGATTTATTTTCTTACCTATTATCCAAGAAAAAGCCACAAAAAAGAGTTAGATCTATTCATCCTTGGTCCAAGCCAGTCTGAGCCTTTGCAATTTTCTTTTCATTGCTTGCATAGTTGAATTATCGGTTGCATCGTCGTGTCGAGTTGCTGGTCTTAGTGTCTAGTTCGTTTAGAGTTTCGAGTTCTGTTCACATTAGTCACGCCGCCGCTGCATCATTATCCCTTCCGCCGTCCATCATCCCATCTATTAATTTCCACCACGTGCTACGCACTGTTCATTGTCATAATCATAGTTGAGGTCATTCACATCTTCGCCTAATCCAATCTGCATCTAATCTAGTTTGTCTTGGAAAGAGGGAGAAAAAAAAAGAGAGAGAAAAAAAAGAGAAAAAAGGAAAGAAAAAAAAAGAAAAAGAGGGAGAAGAAAAAGAAAAAAAAGCGTGAGAAAAAAAAAGAGAGAAGAAAAAAAATTGGATCTATCTAGAATCAATCTCGTACCTGAATTCAGATTGGAATCTGTTTTGTGCACTGTTCAGTAAAACAACTTGGCTATTGTTTCACATCATTATCTTTACTGCCGTTGTGATCTTCACTTATATCTTGCTGTCCAGAGCTACTTTGTATCCTTCATTGATGCTGGTTGTGCTACGACGTGACCTCATTAGTGTTCTAGGCTCGCGTCTCTAGTTCGGTCTAGCCTAGGACCAGCACAGTACCATCGTTGAGCGTTTATTCAACTTGCATCTTTGAACTGAATTATTGCTAATCTTTTGCTACCATATATAGCCAACCCAGCTCCACATATTTCTACACCGTGTATACGTACGCTCCCCTGGCAATCGCTTTACTCAATATTCGGAGTTACTTGACACCGCTGGTTGCCGATCACCGCCTGCTTCATGGTAAGAACGTGTAAGACATTGATATTTGCTTTACTGTGAGCGTTTTACCACCACATCCTAGTAGTTATAGGAACATTATTTTGGGTTTTGTTTCTTGTTCTACTAATAATGACAGGATCCAGAGTCAATTCATGGGCTTCGTCGATCGCGGGAGACGTGCCACCACCTTTGCAAATACCACAGCCGTCACGAGAGGTGCACAAACATCCAAATGCACATGATCAGGTTAATGTATCTATACCACCATTTAATGGCCATTTTAAACCTGCTTTATATATTGAATGGGAGTTCGACATAAAAATATATTTGCTTCCCATAATTTCGATGAACATAAAAAGGTTAAGGTTGCGGTTGGTTCTTTCACTGGTTATGCTTTAGTTTGGTGGAGTGAATATTGTCGGTTACACCCTGATTATATACCTACTACTTGGGATGATTTGAAACTTGCCATGCGACATACTTTCTTCCCTGCTTATTATACTCGTGACATGATTAAGAAGTTGCAACACTTAAAACAAGGTAGTGAAACTGTAACAAAATATTATGATGATTTACAAACTACCTTGTTGCATTCCTCTTTAGAAGAAAGTGAAGATGATTTTATGGATAGATTTTGGGGAGGATTAAACCGTGATATTCAAGAGATACTAATTCATGAAGAGTGTTATCCTATGGACCATTTGTTTCATCTTGCTTGCAAAGCTGAACAGGAAATAAAACGACGTGTTGGCCACGAGGAGAACAAGCGCACGGTGCACATTCCAAGAGTTGATATGATTGTTCCTTCAACTACTAGGCATACTATGACAACCACATCCGTTGTTGGCAGGACTACATCACCTCCACCATGTGACACATCGCCCCCGAGAGTGGCTACATCATCTGAGTTGATCATAAGAGGTAATGACAAAGGTACTGATCTTCCATCTCTACATGAGAATGATGAATGCCTTGTCAATTTGAATGCACCATCTGATGAGCTACCCACTACTTTGATCACACCACCTATTTTAGAGGACTACGTTGATAATTTGACTTTGCCATGTGATCAAACAACTGAAATACCAACAATTTTGAGTGCACCCATTGAATTAACTATTGATGCAAAAGAATCAATGTTTAATCATTTTGATATGACCTCTAATCTTGGTGATGATTCTGTGTTAAATGACTTATTGCATGTTTGCTTATTTAAGCATGTTGTAGCATGTAAATTTGATGCAAGTAAGGTTTATTCACCAATTGATGAGGACATCAATACAATTGTTACACCCACAGCCCCTGCTGCTATACATACTGGACCAATTACTAGAGCTCGTGCACGCCAACTAAATTACCAGGTACTTTCGTTTCTTGGTAATGATTCTAATGTTCATGAGAATATGATGCTGCCTAAATTGGATACATTTGTTTTGCTTACAAATGAAGGGCCTAGCTTGGAGAAGGATGAACATTGGAGCAAGAACAAGCATGGAGATGATGGCATGCGCAAGGGAAACAAGAACGGAGTTACAAGTGATGATTTCAGGACTTTGAAGCCACCATAATGGGTGCATGAAGCCTTGGACGAAATATACAAGATGCCACTTCATAAATTTCGTCCCGAGGCTATTTTAGGTGCTGCGTCACCTTATTATTGGGCCAGGCCCATGTAATTTGGAAATACATAAGTATAGGCTATTTTTAGAGTCCGTATGTGTGGGGAAACAAGAGATAGGGTTGATTTCGGACTCCTCCACCAAGGGCCACGAAATTCCCCCCTCTTCCTCCATATATACAGCCCTTAGGGCATCGTTTAGACTTTGGGTTTTGTTTAGATTAAAAGTTCGCCATAGCTGCAACTTCGCGTACTTCGTTTGTGTTCAACGACCAGACAAAGGCGTCACAGAACCCCACCTTGATCAATAAAGCTTTCATCTTATATTCGCAATATCCAGATTGCAATCTCAGTTTCTTGCTTGTTCTTCGTTTGCTCGCAGGAAACAGACCCTCGTGGTCAGGTTGATCGTGCTCCGGCGTGGTCAATAACCTCTCGGAGTTGGTTTAGCGATTGCTAAGGCGCGACGTCCTCGCACGTTCGTAGTCGGATCGTCAAAGTCGACTTCCACCAAAGCGAAATCCATCATCTCATCGAAAGACGGGACACCTTTGCCTCTATCAAGTGGTATCAGATTTCCAGGTTGCTCGGTGAGATTTTACAGTTTTTCGTAGTTTAGATCGAGTCTGTTCTTCATACCTATAGTCCACGAAAAAGCCAAAAAAAATATTAGGGTTAGTTCATCCCATCCGAACCAATCTGAGCCTTGCATAATCTTTTCTGTATTTGCTTTGTTGAATTTGCGGTTGCATCGTCGTGTTCAGTTGCTGGTCTTAGCGTCTAGTCTTTTAGAGTTTCGAGTTCTGTTCACAAGTTGTCACGCCGTCGCCGCACCATCATCATCGCCCCTGCCATCTACCACCACCGCTCCGAATCCGTATCCATATACCACCACCAATCCGTGTCCATATACCACCACCGATCCATATCCATATACTACCACCGCTGCCATATACCACCACCATATATCCATCACCAATCCGAGTTCCTTGCTTATTAGGGTTGTTTTCGAGATCCATCTAGTTTCCGATTCGTGTTTCCTTGCCGGAGTAGGTTTCGGAAAAAAAAAAGAGTCGGGTAGCCACGCTCCGTTTAGGCCCAAAATTTTTCGAAAACGCATTTTTCGAAAAAATTTCTGGCTATCCTATTTTTAGGTGTTTCTGAGTGTTTTGAGACAGGTGCCATTATAGGAAGTTTTTTTTGACCCGTTTCCAGTTTTTGGGTCCGGGCAGTCGAAAAAAAAAAAATTTGGTCGAAAAAATTTCATGCCCATCCTGTCAGTTTGAGCTAGGAAGAGTTTTGAGACACTCGCCATTATAGTGATTTTTCGCAAAAAAAAAGCAGCGCAAAAAAAAAAGAGCGCACAAAAAAAAGAGCGAAAAAAAAATCAGAGTGTGCTTTTCCCTTGTTTACGTGCCGCGCCGTGATTTTGTTGGTGTTCTAGGCTCGCGTCTCTAGCACAGTCTAGCCTAGGACCAGCACAGTACCGTCGTTGAGCGTTTATTCAACTTTGCATCTCTGAATTGATTATTGCTGACCCTTTTTGCTACCATACTATAAGCCTTCCCAGCTCCACATACATCTACGTCGTGCATTTGACTCTCCCTGGTAATCGCTATATCCAAGCTTTGAGAGTTTTTGACTACAACGGTTGCCGATCACCGCCTGCTGCTGGGTAAGAACTGGTAAGAATTTGAGATTTGCTTGACGGATTTGTGACACCCACCACCACCACTTGTTCGTAGTCTGTAGGATCATATTCTTGTGTGTTTCTATTGCTGCTAACCATGCCAGGATCACAAGCCGACGAGATTGACTGGGAGAATTTATCGAACAAGGAGCTTCATGATAAGTTTCAGCAAATGATGACTGAACAGGTGCAAGATGTGCTGAACAATTTTGAAGAGGCCATGGAGAAGATCACTGGCCTTGAGAAGACGTTCGAAACAAAGCTCGATAACAGATTTAATGAATTGCTCGCGCGTCTTCCACCACCACCACCCGCTGCACCTAACGCACCTCTCCAACAACAACAACAACGACTACCTCCACGTCGCGAAATAGACCTTCGCCGAGCGAGCCATGTTCCTCTTGCGTTTGGCCAAACTGTTGGTGCTGCTGTTGATACTTCTGTGGCTCCTGCTACTGCTGTTGCTGGTACCCAGGAGGATGATGAGTATGCGGGCGATTATGAGGATGAGGTTGATCAAAATCAGATCTACGAGCAGCCACCAGCACCACCACCAGCAGGTCGACCTCAGGTATATATTCGTAATGGTAGGCCTGCACCACCACCTCAGGTACGAGATGATGTCCATATTCCTAAACTGAAATTGAATATTCCACCATTTGAGGGTAGATATGTTCCTGATATATATCTTACTTGGGAGTTAGAAACTGAACAACGATTTACATGTTTACAATATCCTGAGGAGAGACGAGTTGCTGCTGCTGTTTGTGCTTTCACTAGTTTTGCATGTGTATGGTGGTCTGAACATTGTAGATTATATCCTATTCCAACTACTTGGGCTGCTTTCAAAACTGCTATGCGTACGCGTTGGGTTCCACCATGTTATCAACGTGAATTGCTTCAAAAATTGCAGCGTTTAAGACAAGGAAAAAATTCTGTAGAAGAATATTATCAGGAATTACAAACTGGCATGATTAGATGTGGTATTGTTGAGGAGAATGAAGCTATGCTTGCACGTTTTCTGGGTGGATTAAATAGAGAGATTCAGACCATTCTAGACTATAAGGAGTATACTAATATCACTCGTTTATTCCATCTTGCTTGTAAAGCTGAACGTGAAGTGCAGGATCGACAAGCATTGGGGCGAACTAACTTTTCTGCAGGCCGACCTTCATCATGGACACCACGTGCATCTTCTACTTCAACTGCACCAGCACCTCCATCAGGTGCTACCTCCAGCCGTGATACAAGAAAACAGGCACAACCACCATTATCTGCCAAGAGCGCACCTGCGGGGCCTACACAGCGTTCTTCTTCTTCCATAGCATCAACAGGGCACACAAGTGATATTATTTGTCATCGTTGTAAGGGAGGAGGTCATTATGCGAGAGAATGCAAATCTCCGCGTGTGATGATTGCTACCGCGGATGGTGGATATGAGTCCGCTAGTGACTATGATGAGGAGACATTAGCTCTTATTACACGTGAAGAACATGGTGGAGATGATTCTGATCATGAGACGCAATACATGGCTCCTGAAGACACTGACAGGTATGAATGGTTAGTTGCTCAACGTGTTTTGAGTGTGCAGGTCACACAAGCTGAGCAAAATCAGAGGCACAATTTGTTCCATACCAAGGGAGTTGTGAAGGAACGTTCTGTGCGCGTCATAATAGACGGAGGGAGCTGCAACAACTTGGCTAGCATGGAGATGGTGGAGAAGCTTTCTCTCACCACAAGACCACATCCACATCCTTACTACATCCAATGGTTCAACAACAGCGGCAAGGTTAAGGTAACACGTACTGTTCGTGTGCATTTTAGTATCTCTACATATGCTGATTATGTTGATTGTGATGTGGTACCTATGCAAGCATGTTCCTTATTACTTGGTAGACCATGGCAATTTGATAAAAATTCTGTACACCATGGTAGAAACAATCACTATACTCTTGTTCATAAGGATAAAAATATTACTTTGCTTCCTATGACTCCTGATTCCATTTTGAAAGATGATATTAATAGAGCTAATAAAGCACAACAGGAGAAGAATAAGAGTGGAAATCAGATTGTGGCAAAAGAATTTGAGCAACAAATGAAGCATAATAATAAACCATCTAGTGTTGCTTCTGAAATTAAATTGAAAAGTGCATGTTTATTTGCCACCAAATCTGATATTGATGAGCTAGATTTCAGCAAATCTGTTTGCTATGCTTTTGTGTGCAAAGAGGCATTATTTTCATTCGAGGACGTGCCTTCCTCTTTGCCTCCTGCTGTCACTAACATTTTGCAGGAGTTCGCTGACGTTTTTCCACAAGACGTGCCACCGGGATTACCGCCTATTCGAGGGATTGAGCATCAGATTGACTTAATTCCCGGTGCTTCACTGCCAAACCGTGCACCATACCGTACCAATCCAGAGGAGACGAAGGAGATTATGCGTCAAGTACAAGAGCTTCTTGACAAAGGTTATATACGCGAATCCCTTAGTCCTTGTGCTGTTCCTATTATTCTAGTGCCGAAAAAGGATGGTACATCACGTATGTGTGTTGATTGTAGAGGCATTAATAATATTACTATTCGTTATCGTCATCCTATTCCTAGGCTAGATGATATGCTTGATGAATTGAGTGGCTCTACAATATTCTCCAAAGTTGATTTGCGTAGTGGCTACCATCAAATTCGTATGAAATTGGGAGATGAATGGAAAACAGCATTTAAAACTAAGTTTGGATTATATGAGTGGTTAGTCATGCCTGGATTAACTAATGCACCTAGTACTTTCATGAGATTAATGAACGAAGTTTTACGTGCTTTCATTGGACGATTTGTGGTAGTTTACTTTGATGACATATTGATTTATAGCAGATCTTTGGAGGAACATTTGGAACATTTACGTGCTGTTTTTATTGCTCTACGTGATGCACGTTTGTTTGGTAACCTTGGGAAGTGCACCTTTTGCACCGACCGAGTATCTTTTCTTGGCTATGTTGTTACTCCACAGGGAATTGAAGTTGATAAAGCCAAGATTGAAGCTATTGAGAGTTGGCCGCAGCCCAAAACGGTCACACAAGTGAGGAGTTTTCTTGGCCTCGCTGGATTCTATAGGCGTTTTGTGAGAGATTTCAGCACCATTGCTGCACCTCTCAATGAGCTTACAAAGAAAGATGTGCCTTTTCTTTGGGGTACCGCACAGGAAGAAGCCTTCATGGTATTGAAAGATAAGTTGACACATGCTCCTTTACTCCAACTTCCTGATTTTAATAAGACTTTTGAGCTTGAATGTGATGCTAGTGGAATTGGATTAGGAGGTGTGTTATTACCAGATGGCAAACCTGTTGCATACTTTTCTGAAAAATTGAGTGGGCCTAGTCTGAATTATTCTACTTATGATAAAGAATTATATGCTCTTGTTCGGACTTTAGAAACATGGCAACATTATTTATGGCCCAAAGAATTTGTTATACATTCTGATCATGAATCTTTGAAACATATTAGAAGTCAAGCTAAACTGAATCGTAGACATGCTAAATGGGTTGAATTCATTGAGACTTTCCCTTATGTCATTAAACACAAGAAGGGAAAAGAAAATGTTATTGTTGATGCATTGTCTGGTCGCTATACTATGCTTTCACAACTTGACTTCAAAATATTTGGTTCGGAGACCATCAAAGATCAATATGTGCATGATGCTGATTTTAAAGATGTAATGCAGAATTGTAAAGAAGGAAGAATGTGGAACAAGTTTGTTGTTAATGATGGATTTGTGTTTCGTGCTAACAAGCTATGCATTCCAGCTAGCTCCGTTCGTCTTTTGTTGTTGCAGGAGGCGCATGGAGGAGGATTAATGGGACACTTTGGCGTGAAGAAGACGGAGGACGTACTTGCTACACATTTCTTTTGGCCAAAGATGAGACGGGATGTTGAGCGTTTTATTGCTCGCTGCACTACATGTCAAAAAGCTAAGTCACGACTCAATCCTCATGGTTTATATATGCCTTTGCCTGTACCTAGTGTTCCTTGGGAGGATATATCTATGGACTTTGTTTTAGGTTTACCTCCAACAAAGAAGGGGAGGGATAGCATATTTGTTGTCGTGGATAGATTCTCGAAAATGGCACACTTTATACCATGTCATAAAAGCGATGATGCTGTTAATGTTGATGATTTGTTTTTTCGTGAAATTATTCGCTTGCATGGTGTGCCAAATACTATTGTTTCAGATCGTGATACTAAATTTCTTAGCCACTTTTGGAGATGTTTATGGGCTAAGTTGGGGACTAAACTGCTTTTTAGTACTACTTGTCACCCCCAAACTGATGGACAAACTGAAGTAGTCAATAGAACGTTGTCTACTATGCTTAGGGCTGTTTTGAAGAATAATAAGAAAATGTGGGAGGAATGCTTGCCTCATATTGAATTTGCTTATAATCGTTCATTGCATTCTACTACTAAGATGTGCCCTTTTGAAGTTGTGTATGGTTTCCTACCTCGTGCACCTATTGATTTGTTGCCTCTTCCATCTTCGGAGAAGGTTAATTTTGATGCTAAACAACGTGCTGAATTGATTTTAAAAATGCATGAGTTAACTAAGGAAAACATTGAGCGCATGAATGCTAAATATAAACTTGCTGGAGATAAGGGTAGAAAACATGTCGTGTTTGCACCTGGAGATCTTGTTTGGTTACATTTGCGTAAGGATAGATTTCCTGATTTGCGCAAATCAAAGTTAATGCCACGTGCTGATGGTCCCTTTAAGGTGTTAGAGAAAATAAATGATAATGCATATAAACTTGAGCTGCCTGCAGATTTTGGGGTTAGTCCCACTTTTAACATTGCAGATTTGAAGCCTTATTTGGGTGAGGAAGATGAACTTCCGTCGAGGACGACTTCATTTCAAGAAGGGGAGGATGATGAGGACATCAATACAATTGTTACACCCACAACCCCTGCTGCTATACATACTGGACCAATTACTAGAGCTCGTGCACGCCAACTAAATTACCAGGTACTTTCGTTTCTTGGTAATGATTCTAATGTTCATGAGAATATGATGCTGCCTAAATTGGATACATTTGTTTTGCTTACCAATGAAGGGCCTAGCTTGGAGAAGGATGAACATTGGAGCAAGAACAAGCATGGAGATGATGGCATGCGCAAGGGAAACAAGAACGGAGTTACAAGTGATGATTTCAGGACTTTGAAGCCACCATAATGGGTGCATGAAGCCTTGGACGAAATATACAAGATGCCACTTCATAAATTTCGTCCCGAGGCTATTTTAGGTGCTGCGTCACCTTATTATTGGGCCAGGCCCATGTAATTTCGAAATACATAAGTATAGGCTATTTTTAGAGTCCGTATGTGTGGGGAAACAAGAGATAGGGTTGATTTCGGACCCCTCCACCAAGGGCCACGAAATTCCCCCCCTCTTCCTCCATATATACAGCCCTTAGGGCATCGTTTAGACTTTGGGTTTTGTTTAGATTAAAAGTTCGCCATAGCTGCAACTTCGCGTACTTCGTTTGTGCTCAACGACCAGACAAAGACGTCACAGAACCCCACCTTGATCAATAAAGCTTTCATCTTATATTCGCAATATCCAGATTGCAATCTCAGTTTCTTGCTTGTTCTTCGTTTGCTCGCAGGAAACAAACCCTCGTGGTCAGGTTGATCGTGCTCCGGCGTGGTCAATAACCTCTCGGAGTTGGTTTAGCGATTGCTAAGGCGCGACGTCCACGCACGTTCGTAGTCGGATCGTCAAAGTCGACTGCCACCAAAGCGATATCCATCATCTCATCGAAAGACGGGACACCTTTGCCTCTATCACCAATGTTGGGATGGTTTAATGATGAACATTGTCAATCTTTTGAAATGAATAAGAGCTTCACTTATATGTGCAAACTGAGTTGCAGTATTTTCATGCCTTCTACTTCTTGTGCTAATTTTTTGGCTTTAGATTTTATGAACTATGCAAGTTACTCATCTATTCATGTGTCATATATGCAAAAATCAAGGGAAGTAAAAATGGATGACATATACATATACAACATGTACACCTTGTCTCTTTTGTTAGCCACATTTCAGATTAAGCAACGCCGAGGACGGCTTTATTTTCAAGAAGGGGAGGATGATGAGGACATGACTACCTTGGATATGACCAAAAATATTGCATATATGCATATTTGTGAGGTGATTTCTAGTGCAAACTATTCAATAATCTATTTATGTTATCCAGAACAAAAATACTTCACACACTTTTGTGTTTTGTCTAATTGCAGGTGTATGGGACATTTGTACAATCCACATATGAAGATAAGGAAGAAAGAGATGTTTATTTGCTGTCCAAAAAGTTCTCTCACGTCACTTTTGGCCCAAGAGAAGATAGAGTCCAAGTCTCTCACGTTCTGGATTCAGATTCGGACTGCACAGACATACCTGACTCAAAACGCACACAAGTTTTTCATATGGACTCCGAATTGGGTGATTCTTTTTTTGTTGGAAACTAGATTTCGTGCACTTTCCAACCCAATTGGAATCACCTTCAAATTCGTCCGGTGCGTTGAGTTGTGGACGAAACAATCTGATGCTGCAGCAGAATCCGAGTCAAACAACAAGTCCAAAGGTGTTGCCTCACCTCCACTTGGGCCCATTGGCCTTGTACGACCTAGGTTTCGTTTTAGGCTGCCTTGGGACGTCCTCCCACCTCCTAGGCCGTCACGCCTTGCTCCTATATAAGTAGATCCATCTAGTAGCTTTTCCCTTGGGATTTGTTTAGTTAAAAGTTAGCCATTGCAACTTCGTGTACTTCGTTTGTCTCCAACGACCAGACCAAGAACGCTTACGGATCCCCACCATTATCAATACCTCAAATATATTTGCAATATTCAGATTGCTTTATCATATTCTTGCTCGTTCTTCGATTGCTTGCAGGAATAGACCTTCGTGGTCAGGCTGACCGTGCTTCCGGCATCGTCAGTAACCTCAGGAGATTGGTTTAGCGATTGCTAAGGCGCAACGTCGTGCACGTTTGTAGTCGGATCGTCAAAGTCGTCTCCACCAAATCGATAGTTATCATCTCATCGAAATATCGGGACACCCTCGCCTCTATCAAGGAAGAGGGGGGAATTTCGTGGCCCTTGGTGGAGGGGTCCGAAATCAACCCTATCTCTTGTTTCCCCACACATACGGACTCTAAAAATAGCCTATACTTATGTATTTCGAAATTACATGGGCCTGGCCCAATAATAAGGTGACGCAGCACGTAAAATAGCCTCGGGACGAAATTTATGAAGTGGCATCTTGTATATTTCGTCCAAGGCTTCATGCACCCATTATGGTGGCTTCAAAGTCCTGAAATCATCACTTGTAGCTACGTTCTTGTTTCCCTTGCGCATGCCATCATCTCCATGCTTGTTCTTGCTCCAATGTTCATCCTTCTCCAAGCTAGGCCCTTCATTTGTAAGCAAAACAAATGTATCCAATTTGGCAGCATCATATTCTCATGAACATTAGAATCATTACCAAGAAACGAAAGTACCTGGTAATTTAGTTGGCGTGCACGAGCTCTAGTAATTGGTCCAGTATGTATAGCAGCAGGGGCTGTGGGTGTAACAATTGTATTGATGTCCTCATCACATTTATAGGTCTACAATCGGAACACAAGCGGAAACTTCCATCGGGCTTAGGCACAAGTATAACGGGAACGGCACAAGGGCTTAAGCTTTCACGTACATGACCGTTGTCGATGAGTTGTTGTACTTGCCGTTGAATCTCCTTGGTTTCTTCGGGATTGACTCGGTATGGAGCTTTGTTTGGAAGTGGCGCTCCGGGGATGAGGTCGATTCGATGCTCAATGCCTCGTAGAGGAGGTAGACCCAGAGGTAGCTCATCGGGGAAAACATCTTGGAATTCCTGCAAAAGAGATTGAAACACTAAAGGTAGCTCGTGAGAAGTGTTAGTTTTTGGTTCTCCATCCTTGCACACAAGGACAAAGTGCATCACACTCGATGGGTTCTCACACACTTCTCTTATCTCACTTCTGGTGGCGAATAGGATGGGGTTTTTCTCTCTAGGCGAAGAGGCGCTCATATTTGGCTTGTGGCTCTCACTCACTTTTGGGTGGGTGACTTTCTCACTCTTCTCTCTATGGTGGGTGGCTTGCTTGTCGGCTATCACTTGACTAGGAGACATAGGTCATAGCACATACTCCTTCCCTTTCATCTTGAAGCTATAGTGATTGGTTCGCCCATTGTGGATGACACCACGGTCGAATTGCCATGGTCGACCAAGAAGGAGGTGGCAAACGGTCATTGGGACCACATCACATTCTAAAGTGTCTTCATAAGCACCTATTTTGAAAGAGACATGGACCGTATGCTCGACTCGTATAGTGCCGGAGTCACTTAGCCATTGAACCTTGTAGGGGTGCGGGTGCTTCTTCTTGATCAATTGAAGTTTTGAACATAGTTCTTCACTTCCCAAGTTGTGGCAACTACCTCCATCGATGATGACCTTGACGGACCGTCCCTTGATGCCGGCCTTAGTGTGGAAGATGTGGCATCTTTGGTCTTCTTCTTGTTGATGTTGAAGTGTCAAGACTTTGGAGACAACGAGAGCGGGGCTCGAATCCTCATCACAAAAGACTTGATCATCTTCATCCTTGTTCACGTGCCGGTGCATGGCCACTTGCTCAATGGCTTCCATTTCATCTTCACTCATTGAGTCGTAGGTGCCATCGTCGTTGAGGATCATGGTGCACTTGTTGGTGCATTCATAGGACTTGTGGCCTCGGCCGCCGCAAGTGAAACACTTGAAGGAGCTTGTTTTGATGGTCTCATCGGTCGGAGTAGATGATGAAGCACGCGGCTTGAAGTTGCTTGTAGTAGGAGGAAGACGACTTGAACTTGTGGAAGTTTTCTTGTAACTTGACTTGTCGTCGTTGCTTGGAGAAGGTTTGGTTGATGTCGAAGTTGGAGGAGTTGTTGAAGCTTGGATGTTGGAGAAGCTGTGTGTCTTGTAGGAGTACTTGGCGTACTTGAAGTCATCTTGCACTTGACGTTCGGCCTTTGTAGCTTGATGCACGAGCTCAATGAGGTTGGAGTAGGGTTGGAAGTCGGCGATCTTCTTGATGGGATGATTGAGTCCATTCAAGAATCGTGCCATTGTTTGCTCATCATCTTCCGTGACATTGGCTCGAATCATGGCAATCTCCATTTCCTTGTAGTATTCTTCAACACTCTTTGTTCCTTGCTTGAGGAGTTGTAGCTTCTTGAAGAGATCGCGGTTGTAGTAGGTTGGCACAAAACGTGCTCGCATGACATCCTTCATTTGAGCCCAAGTGGTGATTGGAGGTTCACCTCTTGCTTCTCGGCGTTCAAGGACTTGTTCCCACCATATGAGCACATAGTCTTGGAACTCAAGTGATGCCATAGCGATCTTCTTCTCTTCCTCATAGTTGTGCAAACGAAAGATTTTGTCGACCTTCAATGCCCATGAGAGGTACTCTTCCGGATCATTGCTTCCCTTGAACTTGGGCATTGTGAACTTGAGCTTGCCATAGCGTTGCTCTTCATTGTGTTGTTGGCGATGGTGATGATGACGTCCTTGGCGTGGAGGTTAGTCATCCTCATGTTGCTCTTGGCGCGGAGGAAGTCCATGATCAACTTGCTCTTGTTGAACTTGAGGTTGAAGGGGAGCTTGACGAGCTTGAGGAGGGGCTTGTGGAGCTTGCCGTTGCGCACGCGGATGGTAGTTCCTCTCTTGGATTTCTTCTCGAAGGGCTTCCTCTTGATTGCGCCGTTCGCGATTGCGGTTGGCGATGGCTCGACTTGATTCTTGAAGGGCACGTTGCGCCTCAAGCGCTTGCGCTTCTCGTTGTTGTTGTTGAAGACGTTGAGCCTCGGCGTCTTGTTGTTCTTGGTGTAGACGCGCTCGTTCTTCTTCTTGTCGCCGTAGTCGTTGTCGTTCTTGAGCTTGAGCAAAAGCCACTTGGTTTGATGGAGGACGAGGGACTTGCTCATTGACTTGCTCTTGTGGATGCTTGTCTTGTAATGGGTTCCGAGATGCATGACGGTCTTGACGCGCGGCTCGTCGAAGAATGGTCGATGACGGTGTACTTGAGCCGGAGAAGGTGTCATCGGGGTGTCGACTCGAGCGGCTCCGTCTTGAGGAGGAAGAAGTGGAATGATGCCGGTTCCTCATCAAGGCACGGATCTCGTCCATTCTTGCATCATTTTCTTGCTTATGAGAGTCGATTTTGTCGTCGAAGTAGTCTCTTGTACGTTGCTCGGAGAGTTGCAAGTCGGTGGCGAGGTTGTCGATGCGGTCGCTCATAGCTTGTTGCTCTTGGTGTAACGCCCTTTGAGCACCAAAGAGGTGGCTCTTTGTGATGAATGATGACATGTCGTCGCCGTTCTCGATGAGAGGTGGATTTGTAGAAGAACTTGGCCTATCCATCATACCAAGTAAAATTGTGAGTGGTAGAAGGAGAAGAACTAATACCAATGTACCTTTGACCTAAATTTAAGATGAATCAAGTTCACTCAAATGTGGACAATGAAATAGCACTATTGGTACCAATCCTTGTCGATTCTCACACCTACACAAGTAAAAGCTTTTGGTGGAGCTTGGTTAGGATGGTGGCACAAAATTGATTGCAATTGTTAGCTTGACTCAAAAATGTTGAAAAGGATTCGCAAATTCGCAAATGTAACAAGTAGACCAAGCAAGTAGTGGTACACGGAAACACACACGCAAATAGATAAATGGGATTGTGCAAACCAAAAGTGAGCAAAATGTGGAATCCACTAAAATGCTCTTGTTGCACAATACTAGAGAGACGCTAGCACGATTGCACAATAGGCGGATACGGAGCTTGTGCACAACCTACTAGGCAAAAATGCAACGATCTCTATCCCAAGTATGCTATATGTATGGTATTTCGGTGCAATGATCCAAGATGATCTTATATGACAATCTTAATGTTGTATGATGCTATGCTTCTTGCTCATAAGCTCTTTGCTTATCTTTCCTCTTTGCTTAAAAGCTTGAGTGGCTCTTTCTCTTTTGAGCTCTTTTCTTATGCAAACTTCACGAACCAAGATAGCAATTGTGTATGCGATGACAACTTTGTGACACACAAGTTGATTCCGAGATATGCACCACGATGATATATATGATATGGGGTATGGTTACTAATGTGCACAAGTCATGTTGCCGGCAATACTCAATGGCTAGTCTCGATGGGTAAGCAACGCAAAAGATGGTATATGATGGTTATCAATGCAATTGCAAGGTATGACAAAGATGTCGTCGAAGTTACCGTCCGTAGCGAAGATGAGTAGTCGACGAAAATGAGTGGTAGTTGTTGATGTCGCACCGTACCTAAATAGCCGAAACACAAAAGGACACGGAAATCTCACTCAAATTCTTGAACCCAAAGTCGAATGGTAGTACGGAGGTTGTGTTGCTGGGGTTTGGCAGGTGGAAGTGTTGGTGGTTGGGGTGGGGGAGTATGTGGACGTAGGTGGTGGTGGTGGAGGACTGCAAAAATGCAGTTTCGGCAGAGGAAGCCGGATGATCCGGGCCAGGAGCCGGATGATCCAGGCGTGTCCGGATGATCCGGGCCAGGGTCCGGATGATCCGGGCAGGTCAAACGCGGTCGGGAACTGCTCGGTAAGAACTCGAGAACAGCGAGAAATTCGGCGATTCCGCGGATTTTGGATGGATTTCGAGGGGAAGAAGGTGGGGAAAAGCAAGATCCACGAGTTACACACCGAATCCACGGATCAAAATCAACAAAACATCATCAAAACTAACAAATCACAAAAAAAAATTGGGGTTATTTTTGGTGGGGATTTTCGGATTTAGGACGAAAACAACAAAATCAAGCTAGAAAAAGAGGGGTAGGGGCTCCAAAACGTGATCAACGTGGCTCATGATACCATAATGATGTAGGGTGGAACCCTATAGTGTCGATCTTTCACGTTTGGAGTGGATCCTACGGGGAGACACGAAGAACACGCGGAAGCACAAAGGGAAAACACGGGGAAATCGAGGGAGAACCACTCAACCAACAAGGAATCAATCACACAATGATAGAGGCGGAGGTGTCCCGTCTTTCGATGAGATGGTGGATTTCGCTTTGGTGGAAGTCGACTTTGACGATCCGACTACGAACGTGCGAGGACGTCGCGCCTTAGCAATCGCTAAACCAACTCCGAGAGGTTATTGACCACGCCGGAGCACGATCAACCTGACCACGAGGGTCTGTTTCCTGCGAGCAAACGAAGAACAAGCAAGAAACTAAGATTGCAATCTGGATATTGCGAATATAAGATGAAAGCTTTATTGATCAAGGTGGGGTTCTGTGACGCCTTTGTCTGGTCGTTGAACACAAACGAAGTACGCGAAGTTGCAGCTATGGCGAACTTTTAATCTAAACAAAACCCAAAGTCTAAACGATGCCCTAAGGGCTGTATATATGGAGGAAGAGGGGGGAATTTCGTGGCCCTTGGTGGAGGGGTCCGAAATCAACCCTATCTCTTGTTTCCCCACACATACGGACTCTAAAAATAGCCTATACTTATGTATTTCGAAATTACATGGGCCTGGCCCAATAATAAGGTGACGCAGCACCTAAAATAGCCTCGGGACGAAATTTATGAAGTGGCGTCTTGTATATTTCGTCCAAGGCTTTATGCATACATTATGGTGGCTTCAAAGTCCTGAAATCATCACATGTAACTCCGTTCTTGTTCCCCTTGCGCATGCCATCATCTCCATGCTTGTTCTTGCTCCAATGTTCATCCTTCTCCAAGCTAGGCCCTTCATCTGTAAGCAAAACAAATGTATCCAATTTAGGCAGCATCATATTCTCATGAACATTAGAATCATTACCAAGAAACGAAAGTACCTGGTAATTTAGTTGGCGTGCACGAGCTCTAGTAATTGGTCCAGTATGTATAGCAGCAGGGGTTGTGGGTGTAACAATTGTATTGATGTCCTCATCATCCTCCCCTTCTTGAAATGAAGTCGTCCTCGACGGAAGTTCATCTTCCTCACCCAAATAAGGCTTCAAATCTGCAATGTTAAAAGTGGGACTAACCCCAAAATCTGCAGGC
This sequence comes from Triticum dicoccoides, assembly GCF_002162155.2. Lineage (NCBI taxonomy): Eukaryota > Viridiplantae > Streptophyta > Magnoliopsida > Poales > Poaceae > Triticum > Triticum dicoccoides. The sequence goes on along the minus strand of NW_021277802.1, from coordinate 40,864 downwards.
AGCTCAAGTTTATATGCATTATCATTTATTTTCTCTAACACCTTAAAGGGACCATCAGCACGTGGCATTAGCTTTGATTTGCGCAAATCAGGAAATCTATCCTTACGCAAATGTAACCAAACAAGATCTCCAGGTGCAAACACAACATGTTTTCTACCCTTATCTCCAGCAAGTTTATATTTAGCATTCATACGCTCAATGTTTTCCTTAGTTAACTCATGCATTTTTAAAATCAATTCAGCACGTTGTTTAGCATTAAAATTAACCTTCTCCGAAGATGGAAGAGGCAACAAATCAATAGGTGCACGAGGTAGGAAACCATACACAACTTCAAAAGGGCACATCTTAGTAGTAGAATGCAATGAACGATTATAAGCAAATTCAATATGAGGCAAGCATTCCTCCCACATTTTCTTATTATTCTTCAAAACAGCCCGAAGCATAGTAGACAACGTTCTATTGACTACTTCAGTTTGTCCATCAGTTTGGGGGTGACAAGTAGTACTAAAAAGCAGTTTAGTCCCCAACTTAGCCCATAAACATCTCCAAAAGTGGCTAAGAAATTTAGTATCACGATCTGAAACAATAGTATTTGGCACACCATGCAAGCGAATAATTTCACGAAAGAACAAATCAGCAACATTAACAGCATCATCGCTTTTATGACATGGTATAAAGTGCGCCATTTTCGAGAATCTATCCACGACAACAAATATGCTATCCCTCCCCTTCTTTGTTCGAGGTAAACCTAAAACAAAGTCCATAGATATATCCTCCCAAGGAACACTAGGTACAGGCAAAGGCATATATAAACCATGAGGATTGAGGCGTGACTTAGCTTTTTGACATGTAGTGCAGCGAGCAATAAAATGCTCAACATCCCATCTCATCTTTGGCCAAAAGAAATGTGTAGCAAGTACGTCCTCCGTCTTCTTCACGCCAAAGTGTCCCATTAATCCTCCTCCATGCGCCTCCTGCAACAACAAAAGACGAACGGAGCTAGCTGGAATGCATAGCTTGTTAGCACGAAACACAAATCCATCGTTAACAGCAAACTTGTTCCACATTCTTCCTTCTTTACAATTATGCATTACATCTTTAAAATCAGCATCATGCACATATTGATCTTTGATGGTCTCCAAACCAAATATTTTGAAGTCAAGTTGTGAAAGCATAGTATAGCGACGAGACAAAGCATCAGCAATAACATTTTCTTTTCCCTTCTTGTGTTTAATGACATAAGGGAAAGTCCCAATGAATTCAACCCATTTAGCATGTCTACGATTCAGTTTAGCTTGACTTTTAATATGTTTCAATGATTCATGATCAGAATGTATAACAAATTCTTTGGGCCATAAATAATGTTGCCATGTTTCTAAAGTCCGAACAAGAGCATATAATTCTTTATCATAAGTAGAATAATTCAGACTAGGCCCACTCAATTTTTCAGAAAAGTATGCAACAGGTTTGCCATCTTGTAATAACACACCTCCTAATCCAATTCCACTAGCATCACATTCAAGCTCAAAAGTCTTATTAAAATCAGGAAGTTGGAGTAAAGGAGCATGTGTCAACTTATCTTTCAATACCGTGAAGGCTTCTTCCTGTGCGGTACCCCAAAGAAAAGGCACATCTTTCTTTGTAAGCTCATTGAGAGGTGCAGCAATGGTGCTGAAATCTCTCACAAAACGCCTATAGAATCCAGCAAGGCCAAGAAAACTCCTCACTTGTGTGACCGTTTTGGGCTGCGGCCAACTCTCAATAGCTTCAATCTTGGCTTTATCAACTTCAATTCCCTGTGGCGTAACAACATAGCCAAGAAAAGATACTCGGTCGGTGCAAAACGTGCACTTCCCAAGGTTACCAAACAAACGTGCATCACGTAGAGCAATAAAAACAGCACGTAAATGTTCCAAATGTTCCTCCAAAGATCTGCTATAAATCAATATGTCATCAAAGTAAACTACCACAAATCGTCCAATGAAAGCACGTAAAACTTCGTTCATTAATCTCATGAAAGTACTAGGTGCATTAGTTAACCCAAAAGGCATGACTAACCACTCATATAATCCAAACTTAGTTTTAAATGCTGTTTTCCATTCATCTCCCAATTTCATACGAATTTGATGGTAGCCACTACGCAAATCAACTTTGGAGAATATTGTAGAGCCACTCAATTCATCAAGCATATCATCTAGCCTATGAATAGGATGACGATAACGAATAGTAATATTATTAATGCCTCTACAATCAACACACATACGTGATGTACCATCCTTTTTCGGCACTAGAATAATAGGAACAGCACAAGGACTAAGGGATTCGCGTATATAACCTTTGTCGAGAAGAACGCATAATCTCCTTCGTCTCCTCTGGATTGGTACGGTATGGTGCACGGTTTGGCAGTGAAGCACCGGGAATTAAGTCAATCTGATGCTCAATCCCTCGAATAGGCGATAATCCCGGTGGCACGTCTTGTGGAAAAACGTCAGCGAACTCCTGCAAAATGTTAGTGACAGCAGGAGGCAAAGAGGAAGGCACGTCCTTGAATGAAAATAATGCCTCTTTGCACACAAAAGCATAGCAAACAGATTTGCTGAAATCTAGCTCATCAATATCAGATTTGGTGGCAAATAAACATGCACTTTTCAATTTAATTTCAGAAGCAACACTAGATGGTTTATTATTAGGCTTCATTTGTTGCTCAAATTCTTTTGCCACAATCTGATTTTCACTCTTATTCTTCTCCTGTTGTGCTTTATTAGCTCTATTAATATCATCTTTCAAAATGGAATCAGGAGTCATAGGAAGCAAAGTAATATTTTTATCCTTATGAACAAGAGTATAGTGATTGTTTCTACCATGGTGTACAGAATTTTTATCAAATTGCCATGGTCTACCCAGTAATAAGGAACATGCTTGCATAGGTACCACATCACAATCAACATAATCAACATATGTAGAGATACTAAAATGCACACGAACAGTACGTGTTACCTTAACCTTGCCGCTGTTGTTGAACCATTGGATGTAGTAAGGATGTGGATGTGGTCTTGTGGTGAGAGAAAGCTTCTCCACCATCTCCATGCTAGCCAAGTTGTTGCAGCTCCCTCCGTCTATTATGACGCGCACAGAACGTTCCTTCACAACTCCCTTGGTATGGAACAAATTGTGCCTCTGATTTTGCTCAGCTTGTGTGACCTGCACACTCAAAACACGTTGAGCAACTAAACATTCATACCTGTCAGCGTCTTCAGGAGCCATGTATTGCGTCTCATGATCAGAATCATCTCCACCATGTTCTTCACGTGTAATAAGAGCCAAAGTCTCCTCATCATAGTCACTAGCGGACTCATATCCACCATCCGCGGTAGCAATCATCAAACGCGGAGATTTGCATTCTCTCGCATAATGACCTCCCCCCTTACAACGACGACAAATAATATCACTTGTGTGCCCTGTTGATGCCATGGAAGAAGAAGAACGCTGTGCAGGGCCCGCAGGTGCGCTCTTGGCAGATAATGGTGGTTGTGCCTGTTTTCTTGTATCACGGCTGGAGGTGGCACCGGATGGAGGTGCTGGTGCAGTTGAAGTAGAAGATGCACGTGGTGTCCATGATGAAGGTCGGCCTGCAGAAAAGTTAGTTCGCCCCAATGCTTGTCGATCCTGCACTTCACGTTCAGCTTTACAAGCAAGATGGAATAAACGAGTGATATTAGTATACTCCTTATAGTCTAGAATGGTCTGAATCTCTCTATTTAATCCACCCAGAAAACGTGCAAGCATAGCTTCATTCTCCTCAACAATACCACATCTAATCATGCCAGTTTGTAATTCCTGATAATATTCTTCTACAGAATTTTTTCCTTGTCTTAAACGCTGCAATTTTTGAAGCAATTCACGTTGATAATATGGTGGAACCCAACGCGTACGCATAGCAGTTTTCAAAGCAGCCCAAGTAGTTGGAATAGGATACAATCTACAATGTTCAAACCACCATACACATGCAAAACTAGTGAAAGCACAAACAGCAGCAGCAACTCGTCTCTCCTCAGGATATTGTAAACATGTAAATCGTTGTTCAGTTTCTAACTCCCAAGTAAGATATATATCAGGAACATATCTACCCTCAAATGGTGGAATATTCAATTTCAGTTTAGGAATATGGACATCATCTCGTACCTGAGGTGGTGGTGCAGGCCTACCATTACGAATATATACCTGAGGTCGACCTGCTGGTGGTGGTACAGGTGGCTGCACGTAGTGTTGATTTTGATCAACCTCATCCTCATAATCTCCCACATAATCATCCTCCTCCGCATCAGCAGCAGGAGCCACAGAAGTATCAACAGCAGCACCAACAGTTTGGCCAAACGCAAGAGGAACACGGCTTGCTCGGCGGAGGTCTGCTTCGCGACGTAGAGGTAGTCGTTGTTGTTGTTGTTGGAGAGGTGCGTTAGGTGCAGCGGGTGGTGGTGGTGGAAGACGCGCGAGCAATTCATTAAACTTGTTATCGAGCTTTGTTTCGAACATCTTCTCAAGGCCAGTGATCTTCTCCATGGCCTCTTCAAAATTGTTCAGCACATCTTGCACCTGTTCAGTCATCATTTGCTGAAACTTATCATGAAGCTCCTTGTTCGATAAATTCTCCCAGTCAATCTTGTCGGCTTGTGATCCTGGCATGGTTAGCAGCAATAGAAACACACAAGAATATGATCCTACAGACTACGAACAAGTGGTGGTGGTGGGTGTCACAAATCCGTCAAGCAAATCTCAAATTCTTACCAGTTCTTACCCAGCAGCAGGCGGTGATCGGCAACCGTTGTAGTCAAAAACTCTCAAAGCTTGGATAGAGCGATTACCAGGGAGAGTCAAACGCACGACGTAGATGTATGTGGAGCTGGGAAGGCTTATAATATGGTAGCAAAAAGGGTCAGCAATAATCAATTCAGAGATGCAAAGTTGAATAAACGCTCAACGAAGGTACTGTGCTGGTCCTAGGCTAGACTGTGCTAGAGACGCGAGCCTAGAACACTAACAAAATCACGGCGCGACACGTAAACAAGGGAAAAGCACACTCTAAATTTTTTTTTCGCTCTTTTTTTTTTGCGCTCTTTTTTTTTGCGCTGCTTTTTTTTTTTGCGAAAAATCACTATAATGGCGAGTGTCTCAAAACTCTTCCTAGCTCAAACTGACAGGATGGGCACGAAATTTTTTCGACCAATTTTTTTTTTTCGACTGCCCGGACCCAAAAACTGGAAACGGGTCAAAAAAACTTCCTATAATGGCACCTGTCTCAAAACACTCAGAAACACCTAAAAATAGGATAGCCAGAATTTTTTTCAAAAAATGCGTTTTCAAAAAATTTTGGGCCTAAACGGAGCGTGGCTACCCGACTCTTTTTTTTTCCGAAACCTACTACGGCAAGGAAACACGAATCGGAATCTAGATGGATCCCGAAAACAAACCTAATAAGCAAAGAACTCGGATTGGTGGTGGATATATGGTGGTGGTATATGGCAGCGGTGGTGGTAGCGGTGGTAGTATATGGATATGGATCGGTGGTAGTATATGGACACGGATTGGTGTCCATATACCACCACCGAT